>NC_068358.1:102069128-102246628 GCF_020536995.1 Dreissena polymorpha | reverse complement strand
CTGCTGCTACAATCACAACAACTGCTGCAACAACAACTGCAACTGAAGCTACTACTACTGCAGCTCCTATCACTACAACTGCTGCTCCTACACCTATCACTGCTGCTCTAACCACTACAACTGCAGCTCCTACCACTACAACTGCTGCTACAACAACTACAACTGCTGCCACTTCAACTACAACTGCTGCTACTACTACTATAACTGCTGATCCTATAACTACAACTGTTGCACCTACCACACCAACTGCAGCTACGACCACTACAACTGCTGCTCCTTACCCTACAATTGCTGCTATCACTACAGCTGCTGATACTACCACAATTACTGCTGCTACTACAACTGCAATTCCTACCCCTAAAACTGCTGATCCTACCACTACAACTGCTGCTCCTACCACTACAACAGCTGTTCATACCACTACAACTGCTGCTGCTACCACTACAACTGCAGCTTTTACCACTACACCTTCCGATACTACAACTACAACTGCAACTCTTACCACTACAACCGCCGCTCCTACAACTACAACTGCTACTCCTACCACTACAACTGCTACTCATACCAATACTACTGCTGTTCGTACCACTACAACTGCTGCTCCTACCACAACAAATGCTGTTCCTACAACTACAACTGCTGCTCATATCACAACAACTGCTGCTCCTACAACTGCAACTGCAGCTCCTACCACTACAACTGCTACTCCTACCACTACAACTGCAGCTTCTACCACTACAACTGAAGCTTCTACCACTACAACTGAAGCTTCTACCACTACAACTGCTTCTCCTACAACTACAACTGCAGCTCCTACCACTACAACGGCAGCTCCTACCACTACAACTGATGCTCCTACAACTACAACTGCTACTCCTACCACTACAACTGCAGCTCATACAACTACAACTGCAGCTCCTACCACTACAACTGCTGCTCCTTCCACTACAACTGCTGTTCCTACCGCTACAACTGCTTCTCAAACCACTACAACTGCTGCTCCTACCACAACAACTGCTGCTCCTACCACTACAACTGCTGTTCCTACCACTACAACTGCTGCCCCTACCACTACAACTGCTGCTCCTACCACTACAACTGCTGCTACAACCACTACAACTGCTGCCACTACAAATACAATTGCTGCTACTACTACTATAACTGCTGCTTCAACCACTACAACTGCTGCTTCTACCACTACAACTGCTGCTACGACCACTACAACTGCTGCTCCTACCATTTCAACTGTTGCTACTACCACTACAGCTGCTGATACTACCACTACAACTTCTGCTACAACCACTACAAATGCTGCTACAACAACTACAACTGCTCTTACTACTACTGATAACATTGAAGCTTCTACCTCTACAACTGCTGCTACTACCGCAACAACTGCTGTTCTCACCACTACAACTGCTGCTCCTACCAATACAACTGCTGCTTATTCCACTTCAACTGCAGCTCCTACAACTACAACAGCTGCTTCTTACAACTACAACTGTAGCTTCTACCACTACAACTGAAGCTTCTACCACTACAACTGCTGCTCCTTCCACAACAATTACCTCTCCCACCACTTCAATTGATGCAACTACCACTACAACTGCTGCTCCTTCCACTATAACTGCTGCTATTACCACTACAACTGCTTCTCCTACCACTACAACTGCTGCTCCTACCACTACAACTGCTGCTCCTACCACTACAACTGCTGCTCCTACCACTACAACTGCTGCTGTAACCACTACAACTGCTGCTCCTACCACTACAACTGCAGCGCCTACCACTGCAACTGAAGCTCCTACCACTACAACGGCAGCTCCTACCACTGCAACTGCTGCTCCTACCACTACAACTGCTGCTCCTACCACTACAACTGCAGCTCCTACCACTTCAACTACTCCTCTTACCACTACAACAGCTGCTACTTCAACTGCTGCTTCTACCACTATAACTGCTGCTCCTACCACGACAACTGCACCTCCTGCCACTACAACTGCAGCTCCTACCACTACCACTTCTGCTACTACAACTACGACGGCAACTCCTACCACTACAACTTCTGCTCCTACCACTACAACTGCAGCTCCTGTCACTACAACTGCTGCTCCTACAAGTACAACAGCTTCCCCTACAACTACAGCAAATATTCCAACCCGCATTACTCGGATGACAATACGATTCCAAGTTAATACCGACAACATCAATTTCGATGATCAATTTTCCATTTCCATCAGAAACCTGAAGATAGACCTCAGAGATCAGGTTTGCAACGCAGGCATTGCATATTTTCTTACACCAAGCTCACGCTTATTACATGTGTTGTATATTGTGGCTTTAATTTTGTGTAATTCAGGATTGTTTATGGTGTTATTTTCAATCAACTGTTAGTACTTTAAAGAGTTGCCTTCCTCAAACCTACAGCTCGACACTATCAATGTTGTTCGACAGCGCTATCAAATCGTTACGTCAATTAACTTTGTATCGCCGCCAGACACTTATAGGAACCATAATGCTATGCATTTAATTATTTAATCATTCTTTTGATTGGCACGTAATGTACAATTTTATTGTTATGTGTTCGTAATTTCTCGAATTCTCTCATTTGTGCGATGTCGTTATTTTAATTGTGATATTCAATAAACGCATCAATCCACAGTAGTAATTAATTAGGTCTTACATGTTATAACATATACATGTATGTTGCAGTTGCTGATCGTTTACCTTAAACTGGGTCGAAGAGTAAGAGACATAGTCATAATTGACCTGAGGTATGACCACTTGGATGCAAATACTTCTGCATTTAAACTCAATAGAACAATACAATTGAGTCATGTTCCGAGAAAACTGGGTAAAATGCATGTGCGTAAAGTGTCGTCCCAGATTAGCCTGTGCAATCCACACAGGCTTATCAGGGACGACACTTTCCGCTTTTATGACATTTTTCGTTTAAATCTTCTTAGCAAAAACCAATTTAGGCGTAAAGTGTCGTCCCTGATTAGCCTGTGCGCACTACACAGGCTAATCTTGGACGACACTTTACGCATATGCATTATGCCCAGTTTTCTCAGAACGCGACTCAATTATATTTTGAATTGCGTATTGAATACAGACATTGCTAACGCGCCTTAAAGAAGAACTGTTAAGGACGTGAACATACAATGCTCAATTTATTCCACAAACGAGTGCGTGTGTGATGAAACTTGCTTATTCCTCATGCATTTCAAAAGGCTCGGCAGTCTGGTGGCGACGTACGAGGTTGTTTACGATGACACATCGGAATCAGCGATGGAATTGACCGACGCTACTCTAAGACTTGTATCTGGCAACCAAACCGTCACGATTTTGAACGAGACTGTGTCTGCAACTTCCGTTCAAGTGAACGAAACCATCGGTAATTAAATTTTTATTTCCTCATGTCTGTTAAATCATAAATACATGACAATGATTCATTGGGCCATGATAAGTTGTAAAGATAAATGAATACTTTTTAGAAAGCGGGAACGACCTGAGAATTTATCTTCTCGTTTGCGTTTTAAGATTCCGTGTTCTCTTTTTCCAATGTTATGCAGGTAGAGGGATCACTGGTATCATACGGTCAATTGGAAATAACCATATTGTTAATGTAACAACTTGCGAACAGTCCGTAATAATAGCTTGTATATAAAGCACTCTCGTTAACTTTATTGTATATGGCAATCCACAGTATTATATGTCGGACGCTTTGCTTTGATTGTTAAACCACAATAAATTTCGTTTCTGTAACGATAGTCCCGAATTTTCAGTTACCAAGGAGACGTTGAGTGAGAACGTGTGTCATCTATTTGTTGCTACCAGAGGCTGTGGACAGGGGTTCCACTGTGAGAACCAAGACGGGAAACCAGTCTGTGTGTACGTGACATAAAAGTCATTGTAAATATAATCATAAAATTCCAACCAATGCAGACTATCTTTTAATGTGCATTAAAGTGACTTATTTGTCAAAATATCTGTTTTTGCTTCATGAGCCTTTTCCACTGTTCTATTTCATAGCCATACATATATATGTCGATTTTTTATTTTTATTTTAAATAGAGTGTAACATTGTTATGAACAGTTTAAACTACAATCAGGTAAACTGAAGATTTGAAATCAAGGACAACCGCATAATTATCCATTATTTTATGTTGTTTTTCAGACGAGATGAAACAAAAGGTAAAGCTGTTTGTGAGTCATAGTTATTATCGTGTTAAACGAGAATTTAAATGGCGATTGCTAGCACATATTTGAATACCTATATTGAAAAATGTTGCGTAATGTGTATCCCGTAGCTTATAATTTTTTATGTGATTACAAATGTGATTATATACATGTAATAGCTAATTAACGTGAATATGTAAGAGCTTAATGGTAGATCATTTTACATACTTTTTACTGTCCTTATCTGTTTGTTTTCAGACGGTTTGACCGTCATTATCATTGCTGCAGTTTGCAGTGCAGTTGTACTGTTGATCATAACCATATTCGTCTGCATTGTTGCGCGTTACTACCGTAACAAGAAGGCTGATTCTAAAGAGTTGAGCACCTTTGGGTAAGTCGGCTTTTTTACTGATAACTTTGTATTCACAATAACTTAAGTGCACATTTCAATTTTTATAAGACGGAAGTTAATCTTCTAAATTTCTAAAATTAAGTGGTTGTTATTCGGAGCGTCATCCTCTTGACTTTCACATTAAAAAAGTATGACAAGTTGGTACTGACAAGTAACTACGTGATGGCCAACTAATATAGCTCATAATAAATTGATATCAATAACTGAACAAACCTTATCGCGACTTCATTATTATGATTAGTATGACTTTAAATGCCAATGATAATTGTTTCATTATGATAATAATTTAAAATGCTTTTAATCGGACAAATGTTACATCTACCACACGTTACATATTAAAGGTTAATTTAAATGTCATATTTCGGTAAAACAGATAATGAAATGACAATTTTGCAGTTCCAAGGACGAGTCGCAATGGAAAGATTTTCCAAAACCCATAATGCCATATTTGGGATACTCAAACTGGCGAGATAGAGCTATAAATTACGCCCCTTATCCCAGAGGTGCTTTCGTTCACGGAACTCGACCCAAGCCGCCCTACTCTGCTGCTGTGTATGGTGATCACTTGCCGAGAGGATACGGCCCTAGTGAGAGTTCGACACGAGGGTCGCAAGGCCGACCTTACGTTGTGTCGGTGGACCTTCCGGACCATTTACGCAAATGTAATTTGTGGCAATTCATGTATGCAATGTTGCTGTAGTTAAACATGTGTACTTTATCAATATAGCAATCATTATTGTTATCGTATATGTGTTAAAGGAATAACAAACATATGATCGAAAAACTCAATCAAGCGGCCGTCAAAAAATAAGGGTCTGTCAATTTATTTGAAAAAAACAACAACATTTTGCACGTGTTACAAACATTTAGTTTTGTAAAGATGAACAATTTTTATTATTTCGTTGACAATAATTTCCAACCTGTTAAATGATCACAGGCAGCATAACATTTACTCAAAGCAAAGTATAATTACCGTTATAAACTAGAAACATACACTTATATGTATATTTTTTATTTCTTTTATTTACTTACTTTATAGATTCAACTTAAAAAACAACAAATAATTTTCGGGCCTTAAATCTCATTTTATTAAATAAATACAGTCTCGGATTTTAAACTGGTTTGTCAAAGTGCAATGTGTATTGTTGCAGCATATTACAACGCCGCCTTCGAATCGGAAGGGCACTTGGGCTACAGAAAGCAGTGAGTGGGTAAGTAATCAAGCAATGAAATGTTGCTTAAATGTAAAATACGTTTTGCATCCGTAATTTTCGAGTTAAATCGTTGTAAAAAGGTGTTATCCGGGTTTCCTATAATCTCAAATGTAGGTACAAACAACGATGACCCATTGTATCCACTATTGGTAGCTATATCCGTGATTTTTTAAGGTTTCATAAATGTGCCTGCTATGTTTGCACACAAATAGTCAATCTATAAACTCCCGAGTAAGTATATTGGTCATATTGTGATGTCTTAGTGTACTTTGTAAAGTATCTTCACAAGGAAACATTTGTTTTTTGTTTGTTTTAGGATGTCAGAATGTCAAATCCAAGCCGAAATACCAAAGTGTTCATATAAAGACAGGGGAATCACACGATCGTAGTATCGATAATGCTTGCTGTGGAAACAATCCCGTGGTGTCAGCATGAGATTTTTGACGCTACCAATATCCGGCGAAATGTTCACTTTTTGTTTACTATTGCAACGTATTAGCAATTAGGACGGGTAGTAAATAGTGTTATTTTAAAAGCGTATTTAATGTAAAGTATGCAATCTTTCAGTGTGTTTTGCTTTCTTAAATATCAGAATCTGCTCAAACGTTATGTTGATTTAGATAAACAATTAGCACTGCGTAGTTAATACTGTATTTATTTGCATTTGCATGTTGTATATATGTTACACATTTGGGAATACATGTGGGGACACGTACGTATGTCATTGCGTATTATTGGGTAAGGAAACATCGTTTGCCAATATCAGTTTTCACTACATATTTTCCTATCATTGAGTATGACTGAAAAATTTTAGCAATGTTTTTTTAAAGAAAACACCTCACAAATTGTGTACCAATCGATGAACAACAAGATATTTGTCCCTAGCGGCAAATCACTCTCATTCCACTTTATTTCTAAAAACGTCACATACGTAAAAAAAACTTAACATTGATCTGAATGTCATGCAGACAGACTAACACAAAAAGGTAAATATCTCAAAACGTTTCGAAAAATAATCCAGAAAAGTATTATTGTAAAAAAATCCCAAAGTCCAATGTTTGCAACTGACAGGTGTCAAAATCATTAGACCGGGACAAAACTCGAACTTTTACTGTAAGTCATGAAGATACCTCACACACCAAAAAAATCAGGAAAATATCTGCAAGCGTTTAGCAAAGTCCGGAAAACTGTTATTGTCGAGAAAACGTCCGAGGCCAATCACTTTGCCAAAACATCAATGGACCGGAACAAAACTCTAACTTGATCTGTACCTGAAGCAGGTAGACTTAGATAATGAATAAAAATTAAATATCACAAAACGTAAAGGAACAAATATCTTCAGACACGGAAACCCGGACGTGCGAACAGACTGGCTAAAGGATAGACTGACAGTTCGACTGCTATTAGGCCGTGAGCCAAGAACACTTTTGCTCCCCCCCCCCCGGGGGGAAATTTTGAAGAGCCTTTTTTTAATCCTCTATATCCCCTGAGTCTCATGACACATTTTTGCGATTGGCTAGCGGGGCGTTACGGAGAAATTTAACTTTAAAATATATGAGTGTAAAACGTTTTTTAATATTTGTTTATTACCTTTAATACAAAATGCAAACTTTGTAAGAAGACAACTTATTTTAACATTCCTTAATAAAAAAAGGTGTAATCATTCAAAGCCTTCCTCTTATGTTTATATAATAATATTTTCTATTAAAATATATGTGACACATATATATTTTTCACATATTTGTATATGATCCACATACATATTCCTTTAACATACTTATTGTGTGTCAAACATATTATTTCAGATCATAATCACATTATTCTATCAAACAATATGCCAACAAGCTTGGTAAAATAATGACAATAATCAATGTAACAAATATTAATCATGATGATAATAATAACAATAAAAGTGATAATAATAATGATGATAAAGAGATAGCATACATAGGAATTCATCTCTCAGGCAAATAACAGACCGATTAATATTCAACTTTGAAGATATTTATAACCTGATAGTTGTATCATCTTGAATATAGTTACTATTATTATTATGATGATTATAATTATTATAATAACAATAACCATAATACTAATAATTATTATTATTATTAGTATTATTATTTTATACTTTCAAATCAAAGTGTAAGTAACGATTTGTCATTTTTTTCATTTTCATAGTTAGGACACAGGAGTTATATCACTGCTCATCAAACACTTCATCAAGCAAATTGTCAATTTCAATACTTTCATCATTTTCATCCTCATCCTGATTGGTTTTATCCACTTGAAACTTTATACAGAGCTCACTGGGGAAAATGTCACTATCAGTCCACACATATTCGATTCCGTCTGCACCGAGTTTCGAACCACTAGGGATATCTTTCAGGGGCGTGTAACCAAATATATGTTTTAATAACTCTTTGTAAAAGATGCATTGTAACTGTATACTCATGTGTCACTATATTTGTGATTTGAGCTTAATAAAGGTTATGTTGTTGTTGTTGTTGTTGTTGTTGGTAATTAGAACGTCTGGTGTGCATGTTAAGTGTTGCTTTACATGCAGGTAGCAAACTCAAGTCAATAGTGTCGCATGAGTCAGAGTATTAACTTTGATCTCACTTCTCTTAGAGAATGTATCAGACCGGAGCTTATTTACATCTGAGTAATTTGGCTTTCCATACATAAAACATACAAAATTCTCAACTTCCACTAACAAGTCATCACTACACTCCTGTCTTTCACCAAACTTGGCAAAGGTACGCATTAAGTCTGTATTTTTCTCGAGAAGCTTTACTGGACCTACATTCCCCCTTCACACAAGTGCGCTCACGGTATCGCAACCAGTAAAGCAGTGAATTGCGAGTAACACTGAACAAAAGTCATTTCCCTTTGCTTTCTCAATCTTTTCTATGTCGAGGAGTCTTCGTTTGTTTCCAGTTCCGGTACCAAATGGGATTGAAAGCCCAAGTTGTGTCCAATATATAATAAGAAGCACTAAGACATCTGTTTCGGGTTATCTCACAGTTATGGTTTTGATGCCAGGCTTAAATTCTTTGATATGCATGCAGTGCAAAATAATTCTTGTACCTGCTTTCTCTTGAGAGGAAAACAGAGATTCGTCTGGAACTACCTCAGTTATCAGTCCGTTATGGCTTGTAAGCAGACAGCATCGTTCACCAAGAACAAAATAAATTTGACGATCCTTAAGTTGCCCTGCATATTTGTCAGTGATCCATTGTTCCAATAGTAATTTTTGAAGCTGTGTTTTGTTATAATCGTTTGAAAGAAAACTTTTCCAGTACCCTGGCGTTTTGGTTTTTGCGTCTGACAATAGAAATTTTGGTGATGTACCTCGACGTTTTCTTTCAAATGATTTGACAGAAGTTTCGTGGTATGTTTCCGTGACAAAATCAACACGACCACACTTTGGAAGGTGACCAAAACCATCTTGGCTACTTCTTCAAAGGTATCAGGAACTGACACAAGTACTGCGTTGCCATCAATGATACTGACAGCATCATTATTTGGACTAAATGGCGTTGGTTCAATATCAGTCTCCATATAATGTAAAAGCTTTGCTTTATCCGTTTTCACAGGCATTCCATCAGATGTTGCCAAAGACCAAGGTACTGGAGACAGGGGATAAGAAAGTGTCTGTTCAAGATCAATATCATTCTGAATTAAAAGAAGGATTAATTGTTAAAACGTGTTGCGTTCAGCTTTAACTTGTGCCAGTTTGTTACTAGAACATCTAATTGTCTTAGTCACTTCTGATGTAGCAAATGTCTTAAGTATATTTCGCTTGATAGGATCATGGAACAAGACATTCTTTTTAATGAGCCGAGCAGTGATAAAGGCTTACATAGCAGCACGACCAATATATACTGCCTCAAGTAGGTTGACAGCTGCTTCAGGTATAGCTGGAACACCAGATGATAAACAATACAACTCATCCAGTGCGTTCTCCACATCAAATGGGTTTGTAAAGTTGCATAGAGCATCAACTACTTTCGTAACAAATGTTTTACTATCCTGAAGTTGAGATGGTTCAAGTTCTTTGTGTACTGAGCAATCCTCGGAAGCCATGTCTGTCATTTGTAGAGCAGCTTCAACATACTGGGCCCTGCAGGGACGTGTGGTTGACCAGCGATAGTAAGCAGAATAGTTTCTGCTAAACCCTATAATGCCACCATGGCATTTTGCGTGTCTGTTTATTCTGTGTTCAATTGTTATGTCCACTGGGTTTCTTGATTTAGGAACAGGTGATCGACTTACACTGAATCCATTTCTTTCAAGCAGTTCCCTGGCACCTTGGTGTGAAGTGTCAAGATTCATGAGTGTCATAAGATATACTGGAACATACTTTCCATAATTCTGATGGTCAAACGCAAAGTACAATGGGCACAACTGGTAGAGAGAACCTATGTGAAGATTCAAGTCATTTTCTTTTGTTGCTTGGATAATTGAGTATCATATGAGCAATGTCAATGTACTGCATCCAGAATTTCGCTGTTTTGCCTAGATTGCCTGATCTTACTGATGTTTTGAATGAACTCATGTCCTAAAAATACTGTTTTGCATCTTTAGCATTGACTTCTTCCATAAATGTTCCAAAGTTTTGATGTCTTGCAAGACTATTTATTTTATCTATAGTCTCCCCGATGAACAATTTATTTTGTTGATGTTGAATCTGGAAACGCTTTAACAGAAGTCTTTCAAGGCCTTCCATAAAAATCTTGTAGACCCGTAGAGCTCGATTTTAATGCCTTCCGGACATCACTTTATCCAGTTATCCACTGACGCATATGCCTAACTCAATAACTACCTCTGCAAACCCACTTCCTTTGAGCATGCTTCCAAGTGCGCGAAAAATGGAACATATGGTATAAAAAGCTCCCATACGCACAATTACTTTGCTGTACTGTTCCGAATATTGCCAATGGCTTAAATAAGATAAGGTATTTTTTAATTTAACGGAAGATATTTTTCTGGCTAGTGTGTATATCTGGCCTGAGCAATCCCCTATGTATAATATTTTCAATGGCAATATATTTGATATCCAACACAATGATATTTATCGATTTCAAACAAATGGCAATGTTTTTTGTAGCGGGCGATTGGAAAGCTCGAGTAGGAAATAAGCGAGATTTTATTGTTTGTGACTGCACAGTTAATCCCTTAAATGACCAGTTTTACCCAAGTGACTCTCAACTTCCACGAAATGCAATGGATTCGCGTACTAATTGTTGTGGTAAGAAGCTCCTAGACATGTGCAAATCGCTCTCATTGAGGATAGCTAACGGTAGATTAAACAATGATAGTTTATTACATTCATGAAATCACGTGGTTCTAGTGTCATTTATTACTTTTTACAACGCGAAGAAAACGTTAATCTTTAAACACGTTTTAATGTTGACTCTTACTCAGTATGGTCAGATCATTTTCCATAACTATTTAATATAAAGAGCAATACTGCAATATCGAGAAGTGTTAAGGAATCTAGTACAACAAGCATTATCTGGTTGGATCAGAAACATGACGACTTTCGACAAAAAATAAATCTCAAATTTACACGTGTTTAACAGTATTAGTGATGATATCGATTGTAATTACGTTGACAGTATTGATTATGGCGCGGCGAGATTTTCAAAAGAACTCAGCGAATCTGGTGAGGCTTTTTTTGCTAAGACTGTTAAAAGTGGACAATCTTCTTCTAAAAATACGTCCTTTAAAAGAGTATACTGGTTTGTTTACGAGTGTCGCATTGCAAATCCGCCTATTTCAAAGCTCTAGCTTAAAGCAGATCAGATATCAATAGACTGATTATGATACATAAGAAAAGAATATACAAACGTACTTTTAAATTGAAGCGTCAAAATATAAAATCAAAAGATTAAGAGAAATCGTGAGTCCTAGACACTCGAAGCCTAGAGATTTTTGGAAGCTTATTAGCAAAAATAAAAACAGCATTAGTGCTTGATTGTCCGTTGATGATTTTTATGATTATTTTTCCTCTCTCCAGAACGATTTAAAAAGCGTAAATAATACCCCAGCGGAACAACTTTGCAATTTTTTTAATTTTAACACTGATAACGGCAGATTTGAAGAGCTAGATTGTCCAATTACGATGGAAGAAGTAGAGAAGGCAGCTCATCGCCTCAAACGCAAGAAATCGCGTGGCGTTGCCTGTTTAATAAACGAATATTTCATCGAAAGCTTTGATATACTATCACGACATCTGTTAAAGATATTTAATGCTATATTGGATTCAGGTCATTTCCCTACAGATCGATCCAAAGGTTTCATTGTGCCTGTTTTTAAGAATGACCCGGACGAAGTGCTTGATTATTTCATTAAGAAGTAAATTCAAACACATCAAAAATTACTAACATTTATTTACCCATTTAAATTTACATATCATATCATATATATTAGCAGAGTCGCTTAAGTCCAACCAGCTGAGATAACGTTAAATTGCATCGACTGTGACATGTTAAACTTGTTGGATGAATCACAGCATCCAGACACACTGAGGTTGTTACCAAAACACGGGCCACAACCACAAACCTTAAATTGGATGAACCACAGCATCCACACATACCTTTATTGTTAAATTTGGATGAACCAAAGCATCCACACATACTTTAAATTAGATGAACCACAGCATCCATACGTACTTTTAAATTGGATGAACCACAGCATCCACAGATACCTTTACCGTTAAATTGGATGAGCCACAGCATCCTATACAACGGACATAATCAAAATAAACCTGAACAAAATACCTAGAATATCTGTAGCAACCACTTCACTGTCGGGAATGAGGTGTTGCGCCCCATCAACAGATCAGTGTCGGCCAAATATATTATAAAATGAATTTTATGTGATAAACTTTCCCTACATAAATTCGTGCCTAGTAAAAATATGTATCCGTTTTCTCAGCCGGTTGAATTTTTCCCTGCGACGAAGAGAAAGTGTGATATTAGTAAATAAATACTAAGCGTTAAACAAGATTGTGAGAGTAATTGAATCTTATACAAATTAGATACCCATAAGCAACCAAGGAAAAAGCTAAAAGATAATATATTGAATTTTTCCCGCCACAGAAACTAGGTTTCCCCAAAAACATTCCTACTTTGCAGATAAAACGAAGATACTGATAAACAAATTGTTATTCAATATTATATCAAATACAGACAGATGGAAAATGCTCTCTTTATAAGTATGTGCATATATATATATATATATATATATATATATATATATATATATATATATATATATATATATATATATATATATATATATATGTTGCTATAATATCAATAAACATTTAAAGCGCTCGTTCGAGTCCGCAGCCCCGCATATCAAGTCACACCTGATCCCGATGAATGCGAAGGCGGAGGACCTTCGCACAGAGATACATATATATATATACTTTTTTTTTAATTTTTTTTTTATTTATATATATATATTTTTTTTTTAACTGCTCTAATATTATGCTTGATACTACTACAAGCCTCTGTCTTCATGAGGCATTTTATCTGACATATCTTTTAAAGCAATCCGAGTGCTACCTGCCAAGAAGCATTATTTTTTCATCCGGTAGGCCTTGTTTAGCAAAATCTGTTGCGCGCCTAATTCTGAAACTATGTGAACGAAAATGTCCTGTGGAATATTTGGTTGCCTCAAACATTTAGCTAACACCTCGGAAAATTGTTGCCTAATTACTAAAGAGCCATCAGTGTGACGGAATAAGGGGCCGTCAGAAACACCTAAATCTAAGTATGCCTTAAAGGGATCTTTTCACGCTTTGGTAAATTGACAAAATTGAAAAAAGTGGTTTCAGATTCGTAAGTTTTCGTTTTAGTTATGATATTTGTGAGGAAACAGTAATACTGAACATTAACCATGCTCTAATATAGCCATTATATGCATCTTTTGACGATTTTAAAACCTAAAAATTATAAAGCGTTGCAACGCGAAACGATTGAATAATTTGGAAAGTTCTGTTTTTGTTGTTAAATTTTGTGAAACTACGAAGATTGCTTATATAAGGTATAAAATACGTCCCGTATGTGTACTCGGCGGAATAGCTCAGTAGGCTAAAGCGTTTTTACTTCAGGACTCTGGCAGGACTCCAGGGGTCACTGGTTCGAAACCTGCTCCGGGCAATGTTCTTTTCCTTTTTTTAATTTTTTTCTTGATTTTTTACTGGAGCTTTTACGATCCAATGTTTACATTTATCAATATAAAGCATTTAATGAATAAGTTAAAAAATGCCAAAATCTGTGAAAAGGCCCCTTTAATAGCCCGCACCGGACACATTTCTGCCCCGGATTCTGTTACGGGCTTACCCCTTTGATTGGTTTTGTAATACCGTAAAGTAATGCAAATATAGTTCACTGTCAGTTCTAAATCCTTGACAAAAAGGTTAACTGAAGATCCACTAGCTACTAACTCACCCACACGAAATAAACCGAAATAGGCCAGCGTGAAAAGTGCATGGAACAAAATTGATTCAAACCGGTTATAACAAGTTTGGGGCAAAACCAGACACAAAGCTACTAAAACGTCTATCGTTATAGGGGCCCCTAAATCTCTCCTATGTGGTCTACGTTTACAACCTTCAAGAGCTTTAGTTATTATAAAAGAATTCTGAAAATCTTCCCAGCCATGCAATTTGTGGTAGTTATTAAGTCCCGCAATGTACGTCGCGATTGTGCTAGGTGCCCTACCCACTTCGAAGCAATAAGCCATGAACAAAATAACTTGATGAGTATTTGTAGGCCAGATTTGCCCTAATTCATACTCAGCTCTGAATGACGCAAAAGCGTTTAAATCAGTCTTATAAGTTAATTGTGTGTTAACTGCTGTTCCCGCCCTCAATAAGACCCCAGCTCGTTGTTGAAGACTTCCCAAAGAAGGTTTGGTATTATTTGTGGTACGATGTCTGCGTGTGGAGCAACTGCTCTGAACTTGTCCAACTGAAAACGAGACAACGCATCACTATCACATTTGATTTACCTTGGACATGAGCAGCTTTAATCTTAATATTTAATGTTAAATATTTAACGTGAGGATGCGAACAAGGAGCATAACATTTGAATTCTTGGATGATAGCTTGTTTAAGATATCCACTACTGCCGTATTATCGCAGTTAAATCGTATCTTCTTATTTTTAAGCCTGTCCCCCCACACAAAAACTGAAGCAACAATGGGAAACAGCTCCAGGAATGTTATATAGTTTGACAAGCCACATGTGTGCCAGTGTGCTGGCCATTTTCTGTTGAACCATTTTCCTTGAAAATATGCCCCATAACCAACTTCGGAACCACCAGCACTGTCTGTGAACAACTCAAGATCCTCGCTAGACACCCAAAATTGGTCATGAAATATTGACACTCCATTACAGAACCTTAAATACTCTAACCACATTGACAAATCTTTCTTTATCTCCTGTTTTACTCTTATATGGTAGTAAGGTTTGGACAAGCCACATATAGAATCTATTAATCTCCGACAAAAAAGGGCGCCTTAATGGTATTGCTCTACAGCAAAAATTCAAAGAACCAATCAAAGACTGCATTTCTTTCAGTGTATACTTTTTTTTAAGACAAAACACTGTTTATTTTTGTAGTACTTCCTCAATTTTTTTTCTGTGGTATGCGTTCCGACATATTGTTGGAATCAAGTTCAAGGCCAAGGAAAACAAGAACCTCCGTTGGACCCTATGTTTTCTCTTTTGCAATGGGTACGCCCATGTCAGACATAACCCTGAGAAATATTTTGAGTAGGTTAGCGCAAGAAGCAGTTGAATGATCTCCCCCAAGGTAATCATCAAGGTAATGCATAATTTCCCCAGATAGTATCTGGTTTTTAACACAAAATTGAAACAATGATGAGCACATTTCGAATGTTTTACAACTGCTTGCTGCACCAAATGGTAGACATTTATCAAAATAATATTGGTTTTCGAATTTAAAACCGAGCAGTTCAAAGTCCTGAGGCCTTATTGGTATTAGTCTTAAAGCATATTTAATATCAGCCTTAAATAACAATTCTTTCCCAAACGTTGGATCATACTGACTGCTTGATCGAAGCTAGAATAGTGTACTGAAGTGTCAACCGATTCAATAAAATCGTTCACTGACATACCATCAGGCCATGAAAGATGCTGTATCAATCGAAAAATTATGTTCATGTACTTCTGTATCATCAAATTTTTGGGGAACTAAACCTTATGGTGAAATGATCATGTTCTGAAATGGGGGTGACTGAAAGGGCCCCGCTACCCGTTTCAATAAAACTTCCCTTATTTTATGTTTAATTATATCAGGACTTGAAACAGCTGACTGGTGGTTCTTAGCTTCACGAAACACACGGGGGCCCTTGTAGCATATGGAAAAATCGTGCTTAAATCCATCAACCACTTTTTGAATCAGTATATTATCATAACCTTGTGCATAAACTTGTAACTTGTTGACATCAACAGGGCTTGGAGCTAGTTGTAAATGATTCTGGCTCGAATTGACTGCCTGTGTAAGGTCTTCCTCTTTGGGAACGGTCTTCCACGGGGCCAAAAAAGGGGGGAGAAATTCCCTCCTAATTTGTTGATGGTTTTGTTTGGCCTTTCGAATTGGGACAATTTATTTGTTGGTGTTGACCACCACACCCAGAGCATCTATGGCTGAAACGACAGTTATTAAACCTACAAACCCCTTGGTTGAAGTAATTGCATGTTGCCCGTGCTGTTGTGTGCTTAGTCAGGGAACTCTGATTAACCTCTAGCCCTAACGTACAGCGCCACCACAGGTCTGGGTTAATGTGAAACCAGGGGGCTGGTTGGGAAGCTTGCCGCATCCTGCATAGCTCGTCGTATGCCCTCCATGCAAATCCCCCTTTGCTATTTGCGCTCTCTCTAATATTAAACATGTACTGTAGTAATTCCTGCATTTTATGCGGGTGTTGTTTCAGATAAATGGAAGCAAATATCAAAAACGCATCAGTCAATTTTTCGGTGTTTGGTACCTTATCTTTGCATTCTTTAGGTTTTGTCTGTAATGAACCGTCAGCCGCCAAGGTAAGTAGACCACCCGACGTGAAAACAGATAGTTCTGACGGGCCTTTTAACAAAAGGGCTAAATTTACATATTGACCAGTTATGATTTGCTCTTTAATCGCATTAGGGACATGAAGTGCCAAATCATCGTCACTTAGTCTTACACCTAAAAAGGGGGCTGGACGTCCCACCCCATCAGCAAGCCCGCCCTCACCACAATTCCGATCCGCACCAGTCGGAATATTTGGGGGTAAAATGTTGGATTCCGTAATGATTTTATCAAAATCAATCACCGTACCCTTAGCTTGCGATTCCGCCGCCGTTTCTGTCCGCTTTCTTTTCGGCATATTGGGGTTATGAGTATCGATGAATTTAGACAAATTTTCAGAAAGTTTTTATGACTGAAAACAACGTAAAATGACCGGAAAAGGAAGTCAACCTTTTGGAATGGTTTAACTTGTGTACGAATACGATAACTATTGATGCGAGTAAAAATTCGGCTCGCAGTCTACAAACTTATGCGACTGGTTCCTCCTTGGTTCAAAATAATTATTGTGCGATTTGCAAACATTACTAACCAGTCTCGTATAATGCCCGGATGAAAACAACAACAGAATTTACTTCCGAAATAAGTATCGTTTATGATAATTGTATCATAACGAGTATTATATGGGCATTACTCTGGTGAGCTGCCTGTCCAAACTTTTTACGAGCATTCTTAAAAGTCAATCAAATAATTGGATTGAAAGTAATGACATTTTAAGTGACGCACAGTTCGGCTTTCGAAAAGGCCGTTCAACTAGTAACGCAATGTTTGTACATCATGCTATAGTTCAAAATATCGTGAATACTAGCGGACGATTGTATTGTTGTTTTGTTTATATAAAACGTGCATTTACACTGGGGGCTGACGAGGTCAAAGCGTAGTCCGTTTCGCTACGACGTCGGGTATATGTTTTACTACGAAAACATGGTGTAAATACACTACCTAATCAGGCGAGTTTCATATTTTCTGGTGTTTATTAATGAGAGAACGGAACATCCAGTAATGGTAGGTACTTATTTTCAATAACCAACTAATAACAAATGCGCGTAGTTGCAACATTTAAGTTTATTTTGAGCTAAAATCGAAATATTTTGATTTGAAGCAATGCATAAGGTGGTTATTCTGTTAAAATAGCCAATTACGGTAACTTAAATTAAATAAAACTACATTTTACTTTGATTCAGTGTACATTATACATTTTAAAGTACAAAACAGGTTACGAACATATATTTTAATTATGCAAATGCTTTGTTTCGAAGGAAATTACAAGTCGCTTTATGTAAAGGTTTCGCACAGAGTATGTATTGGTTGCGCAACGAAGTACAAATATAATGTATAGGTTGCTCAACGAAGTTTCTGTATCCATTTCAGGACATATCACATGCAGTTTGCAGTTACTGCAGACTGCCATTTCCCAGTGCAAAAGATGACGTGCTTCACTGTGCGCATGAACATCCAAACGAAAAGGTTGAACCCGGTGAAAGCCTGCAGAGTCCCGGCAGAGCCCCGGTATACCGTCACTACACCGGCACTCACCGGGGTTATACCGGCATCAGACCCCGGCAGAGCTGCGGCAACGCCCCGGTTTAACCGGGGACAACCGGGGCTTCACCGGGAAAGTATTCAAATATTTTATACCTCCGGGATGAACCAGGAGTTACCGGGAATGACCGGCAATAACCGGCTTTGCACTGGAAACAACCGGGACTGCACCGGGAACAACCGGGACGGTACCGTCAGAGCACCGGTTTACTTATGTAACGTAGCTATAAAGGGACTCTGCCGGCATTCACCGGGGCTCCACCGGGGCGTTGCCGTAGCTCTGCCGGGGTGTGTTTGGGCCCCGGTGGAGCTAAGGTGCCGTCCCGGTTGTTCCCGGTACAGTCCCGGTTGTTCCAGGTGCCACGCAGGTCGTTGCCGGTCCTACCCGGTGACTCCCGGCTCATCCCGGAGGTAATAAACATTTTAATACTTTCCCGGTGGAGCCCCGGTTGTCCCCGGTCGTCCACGGTTCATCCCGGTAGAGCACCGGTTCATCCCGGTAGGGCCCCGGTTCATCCCGGTAGATGCCTGATCACGCACTGGGGCTCCGCCGGCATCATAGTGAGACTGGGCCTTAACCGCATTGTAACACGAGGTAAATTTACCGGCCGTCATGTACGCAGTTAACAATAACCTGTGACAGAAACCCACTGCCACACCTTTACAACAATATATTGATTATGCAATTGCGGATTTGTGCCATTGGGGTCCTACTTTCCACACCTTACGGCTGTTACAGGTGTGGATTTTACAGGTACAATCATGTATACGAACATGAAATTCACCTCTAAATTAGTTGACGATAACCGATTTTCAAGAAAATCGCTTTGGTATATACAATGTAAAAATTAAAATACGTATGAGATAAATAATGATCGAAGTTGGGACATGGGATTTACTTTGACATAAGCAGAGTTTCGAGATAAGCGAGTTGGGGATAACGAGAATCGAATGTCATTTGATAAAGAGTATCGTATGCTGAAAACCTATCGTCGGTCTCTATCAAAATGAACGTATAAGGGATTGTCAAAAGGTGAAGATGCGTCATTTTTATTGAGACCGACGACATTAGGTTCTCGACTCTCAACTGTCATCTTATATATGGATTTTCGATTTTAATCGTTTCCTTTGGCCTAGTCGTGAATGTAATTATATCATAATAATGTGCATTACCATGTCGACTGTGCGCTTCGGATCATGTTGTGCCGTTGTTACTACCTCTGTCTCAAAGGAAACATCCAGCCACTCCATGACTCTGTATTAAAATATTTTTTTCTTTATTTTGCCTTTGAGAGATAACCAATACGTCTTCTGTGAGAAACGCATACACGCTAAAGCGTTGTCGTAGCGAGGCATATACGTATACTGTCAGAGACATGATCATGCCTTATAATAATATGTAGCCTTTATTTCTGATAACTGGGTCACCCTACACATTTCTAAACACACCAGTGGCTTAACAATACATAGATCAATATGGAAATTGTAAAATTGTGTCAATTAAACACAGTTGTAAACCTTAATTGCATTTTTTTAAAGTGAAACTTGACTTCGGTTTGATAAATCAGCGGTCTATTTCATGTTTAACCGCATAAACCAGACACATCTTGGATTATAATTTGATGTAACAGACCTATGAAATGACATTGTGCTTAAATTCAGAGTTTTGTTATTACAAAATCATAATCTTACATGTTTTAAACACAATTTTCGACTAATCCGTTCTCGATGTCATGTGTATTTAAACAATGTTTTCGTAGTAAAACATATACACGACGTCGTAGCGAAACGGACTACGCATTGACCTCGTCAGCCCCCAGTGATTTAATTCGGGTCTATTTAAAGGGGCCTTTTCACAGATTTCGTCATTTTTTAACTTATTCATTAAATGCTTTATATCGATAAATGTAAACATTGGATCGTAAAAGCTCCAGTAAAAAATCAAGAATAAAATTTAAAAAAGGAATAGAATATTGCCCGGACCAGGTTTCGAACCAGTGACCCCTGGAGTCCTGCCAGAGTCCTGAAGTAAAAACGCTTTAGCCAACTGAGCTATTCCGCCGAATACACATACGTGACGTATTTTATACCTAATATAAGCAATCTTCGTAGTTTCACAAAATTTAACGACAAAAACAGAACTCTCCAAATTATTCAATCGTTTCGCGTTGCAACGCTTTATAATTTTTAGGTTTTAAAATCGTCAAAAGATGCATATAATGGCTATATTAGACCATGGTAAATGTTCAGTATTACTGTTTCCTCACAAATATCATAACTAAAACGAAAATGTGCGATTCTGAAACATTTTTTTTCAATTTTGTCAATTTACCAAAGCGTGAAAAGATCCCTTTAAATGAACCATGGTTTAAGCTTTATAACGCAGGTATTAACGGTAAATGTTTAACAATCATGATATACATGTATTCCCAAGTTAAATGCTGTGTAAAACAGTGTAATTCACACTCAGCTTTCTTTTATTGTGCTATTGGACTCATATAGTGAGAGGTATTATCGCCGATACCATTTTCTTTAATTGTGGATGACCGCGAACTATTTTTAGAAAAAGGAATCAATTCTGGGCTGCCATATGATGATATTTATACTTATGCTTTTTGCTTATGATATGGTTATATTCGAGAAGTTTGTAACTGAACTACAACAAAGTATTTATCACTTAAGTGCATATTGTGATCTCTGGGGTCTTGAAGTTATTATAAGGTAAACTAAGGTAATGCTTTTTAGAAGAAAATGACCGTCTTTTAATTATGAAAAGTGGCCATTTAACAGTGAAAATTTAGAAATAGTAGATCATAGATGACTTCAACTTTTTAGGAACAATATTCCGGATTTTCGAAACTAAGTCGAATAAGAGTGGTCTTCCATTCGGGTAGGTATGGCGCGCTTCCGGTCTGTTAAAAGTAATAGACGAAAAAATAAACAATTGGAATTTCTATTGCGGTATGCCTGAATGTTGTGGGGGTAAAATTGTAAGATATGGCAAGCCTGTAATGCTGCACAAATTGCCAAGTATTCGTGCTTCAAGAATCGCATGGTTTAGCGCTATTAGCATGCGACATTGGAAGCCAACCGGGTAGGTATCATTAGTTTATCGACAACTTATATGTCTATGCTGAATGAAAATTTTAATCATAATCAAAGTACTGGCAGTACTGGTGTGACGATGCTTTTGAAGAGGATGGATATAAAACATAAATTTAAGTTTATCTATATCACCACAATTGTGTATGTTGATACGAACATTTGGGTACGTTAAAAAATTTGGGTACGAAAATTTTGGGTACGAAAAAAAATTTGGTACGAAAAATATATGCGTACGAAACATTTTTGGTACGAAAAAAAAGTTTAGGGGTACGGGGAAGTAGTACCCGTGAGGTTACTTGACCCATTGAGAGAAACTGGGAGGCGGGTCACATTCTTGTTCATTAAGTATGGCAATACATTCATGATGATTCTCGAAAGTAGGTATGAGCACATAGCCGGACGATGTGAGCTCAATCGTATGAGCACTTGACTATCCGAGTTCGCCCACGAACATATGGATAAGTTTACTAATAGCGAAATGACCTCATACATGTATATGCTGAAATCTAACAATCGAACGAAATATCAAACATGGTATGTACACTTAGGTGGTTGTGATATTTCTCTTATAATATCGTATTCAATACGTAAACTTTAAATGATTGTGCCCGCACTTGAGTTTGTTGCCTTGTTTGAGTCGGTATGCGCCTAGGCTGCACCCAGTGTGTGTATTTGTGTTTTTCCAAGGTAATGAGTTACCTCCGCGCTGAGGCTGCATAATGTTGGGACCCGGATTGTGTCCAGCACTCTTACCTAATAAGATTAGATTGACGACAGTTGGGACGAATTTTGAATGATAGCTGCAATTTCCAGCTATTTGTTTTGTATCTGAAATACTTTTTAATTTTTTATATGGTCAAATGCTTCGGGGGGGATGAGATTTTCCGGAAAAAAACAACTGTCAGGAATGGTGACCACAAAACATACAAAATATAACATTGCGCCGGGAGCGGGAATCGAACCGGTGTCGTAAAGGTGAAAAAGCGAACGTCCTTACCACTGCGCTAGCGGGACGGCAATCACGCAAAGAAATGTTGTTTATCTATATATATCATAGCAGTGCAGCGTTTACAATTTGCAGGTTCGAAATCGTTCGCATTCTTTAGTTTTGTGATCACGTAAAAAGTTAATTTTACATGTTTTTATTCGCAATTTATTTACTAAATCGAGAACAAATATCAAACAAAATAGAGAAAATATATAGTTGTTTCATTGGTCCATAAAAATAAAATGGATGTAAAATTACTAATTTGAAATTAACGTTCTGATACACTTATTGAATCTGTTTCCCCGGGATATGCTGTTCTATTAATATTTACCTTTATCAACACGAACGACAACTCTGCTAGGAGAATGTTATCAATGAAAATCAACGAGCAATCTCCTACGCAGTGGCGAATGCCAAGGGAAGTAACTGAAAAATCGAGTTATCTCAATCAGGATTAGGTCTTTTACATAGGTCGCCATTGTGAAGATTTTTTTTACTGGTTATCAAACCTTGGACGCTGCTGTTCCAGCATCGTCAAAAAGCAATTACTTCTTTTATTACAATGTTTACAATATTAACAAAAGCTCAGATAAAATTGAAATAAATGAAACTTCCGCCAGATTTGCATTATAAATGCAAATGCAAAATGTAACAAATTCTTCGAGGAAAAAAACAATTCAATAGAGTGTCTGTATTTAAGGTTACACTGTATATACGAAAAACAAAAATTTAGGAGACATTCATTGTAAATATTCATAAAAAATAATACAAGCAAATTTAATTTCATGTGATTAAATCATTTACAGTAAAATGCCTTAATATTAACCGACTGGAAATGAAATCAGAATCTTAAAGCAAGCAATCAACTCTAGAGATCTATTTTTGGGGGCACAAAATCTTTGATATAGGAGGAGTGCTGTATCCGAAGAACCCGGTCAATTAATTTTGTCAGTGGACAGTGAAATTAAACAAGACAACACTGAACTATGACCAATCACAACACTCTCACACAGTATTATAAAGGAAATATTTAAACCAAAAAACAGTTCAAAAACATCATAATTTATTTATCGTAAAATCAAGACTTTTACTCTAAACTGCTATGAAATTGCTTTTGAAACAAATGTTTCCAGAAATTGATAGTCAAGTGTGACAGTGACAGTAGAATAGTCTATCAATCAACATTTAAAATATACCCGCATTAATGAGGTGTATGAATAAATTTAATACCTTACAGAAACGTAATAAATGTTGGGTATCAATTGCATAATGCTACAGTTTTAAAAGCAAAAGCTATTATCGGTGTTTCTAAACATTTAAACATTTACTGAGTAAAAGTTCTGGGTCGCGGAATTATATGGCAATACAGCATTAAAATACTAATGTACACAAACTAGAATTATATCAATCAATTAAGAACTAACTGTATACGTAAATTTAAATTAAAATGAACAGTAAATATGACGATTTAAGAGATCGGAGATGCAGATCGTGTTTTCGTTTGGTTTGTTTACTTTTTACCCGATACCTACCCGAATGGGAGACAACTCTCGTTAGCCCTTAGTTTCGAAAAGACCGAAATAATTACACGAGTTCGTTTTCTCTTAATGTTGAGTCTCTCGCTGGAAAAGGTCTTAAAGCCCTAAATGTTTAATGCATAATCTACAAAATCTAGATATTAGACCAGGAATTGCTAACCAAGTTTTTGACGCATTCGTTGGTGCAAGTTGACAGTATGGATGCGGAATTTGGGGTTTCGAAAAGTTAATTGATTTAGAACGAATACATCTAAAATTTTGTAAAATGCTCCTAGGTATCAAATCATCAAGCAGCCATAGGGGAGTATGTGGGGAACTAGGAAGGTATCCACTTTACATAAACAGAAACGTTCGTATAATAAAGTTCTGGTGTAAACTCATTAAATCAAAAAACATAATTGTATCTAAATTGTATGAACGATGAAAAAGTATGAAAATTTGTAAAATTAATTCGGCCTTAAATGTGAAGAAACTGAAACCGGTAGACATAACAATATAGAAAGATCTCAGCGCTTATGCACGAAATGCCCTGCCAGAGATATTGAGGACGAGTACCATTTCATTATGATATGCACAGCCGTCAATTCACTGTGAAAAGAGTGTATCAAAGCATACTACTATAAAAAAACAAGTATGTTTAAATGTGTTGATTTAATGGGTACGTCAAACAAAAAACAAATGAAAAACCTGAGCAAGTTTATATGTAGAGCCCTAACACATGACCCAACATAACTCATCCTGGACATAGTTGTTCAAACAGTATGTGATATATTTCTCTTCATCTATTAAGTGTTTTTTGCCTTACCAACTCCTCTTGTATAATGTTCTAATAACTGTATTTTGTTTAAGGTTTTCATCCTCCGACATTTCTGTGAAATTAAACAATTGAATTCATTCTATTAACCGTCTGTATGTTAGTTGAGCTTGTCTCTAATAGTATATATGCATACAAATCAACGCAAATGTTTGTACTACCTAATATTTAAATTCAATTTATTCATCACGTGCACTTGTTTGTCTAACAAAACGCTGTATAACGCATCTTTACTCTAGTTCTATGTTTATAGTTCATCATCCAAATTGTATGTGCAATTTAATAAGTAAATTCATTTCATTCATCATTTATACATGTATATATATATTTTGCGCAAAACCTTAATATTGTAGTTGCTTATTTTCTAATTTGCAAAGACGTGTTTGTTAAATTTATTAGTTATACTCAATGTATTAATCATTTACTAGACAAACAAAACTCTTAATAACAGTTGAATATTTTGTTATTTGTGTAAAATCACACAAAATGTATTATTATATATGTGATAAACTTTACGCGATCAAGATTATATTTAGCTAAATGCAGCTATGTTAAAGTTGACATAATGTATATGTAGATATATGAATAAATATTTGTGAATGACAAAAAACTGATAAGTTTACGGCAATAAAACTTTCTGTCTGATATCTTGGATGTCTTCGAAAATGGTTCCGGTTGTTTGAAAAACATGACCGCCTGGAGGTGGGCATTTTTCATTCTATGGTTATAGTAAAAACTTGTTAGCACTCTAAAAGTAACATGTACATGTGTGTCCAATCTTTATGAAACTCGGTCAGAACATTTGTTCTAATGAGATATTGAATGAGTAAGAAAATGGATGTGGTCTGTTGAAAAACATGGCCGCCAGGGTCCGAGGCATTTTTCCTTATTTGGCTATAATAGTTTAACCTTGTTAACACTATAGAGACCACATTTATTGTCTGATCATTATGAAACCTGGTCAGAAGATGTGCCCCAATGATATCTTGGACGAGTTTGAAAAAATGTTTCGGGACCATCACATTTGAAAACACAAATATATTATCAATAATTGGTCCTGAATACACGAGTGTGTGTATGTGGTTAATATAAATAAAATAAAGTTGTATAAATATATTTGCCGGACTTTGTAAAAAGGGGGTTAAATGCTGGTGCGTAAAGTGTCATGCCAGATTAGCCTGTGAAGTCCGCAAAGGTTAATCAGGGAGGACACTTTCCGCCTGAAC
The DNA here is from genome assembly GCF_020536995.1 of Dreissena polymorpha. Classification (NCBI taxonomy): domain Eukaryota; kingdom Metazoa; phylum Mollusca; class Bivalvia; order Myida; family Dreissenidae; genus Dreissena; species Dreissena polymorpha. Next base: position 102,220,496 of record NC_068358.1, on the reverse strand, counting down.
TTGATGTTTGCTAAGAAGAGACTATCTGTAAACGAAAAATACCATAAAACCGAAAATGACAATTGACACCTTACGCACATGCATCAAACCCCCTTTTCACAGCGCACGGTCCATATTATGTTTCGTGCCTTTGTTATGTATACTGTGTTATCAGTCTGCAGTCAATTTCTTGCTATCACGTATTGCAGTATCACCCATTTATCATCATATGAGTCGCGTTATGATAAAACTTGGATAAATGCATGTGCGTAAAGTGTCGTCACAGATTAGCCTGTGCAGTTCGCACAGGCTAGAACTGCACAGGCTAATCAGGGACGACACTTTCCGCCTTAACTGGATTTACGTGTAGAAGAGACTTCCTTTAAACAAAAAATACCATACAAGCGGAAAGTTTCGTCCCTGATAAGCCTGTGCGGACTGCACAGGCTAATCTGGGACGACACTTAACGCACATGCATTAAGCCCAGTTTATTCAGCAAGCGTCTCATATTAATTATCTCATATTAATTAAGTTAGAATAAAAAAGGACATATGGCTTGAGTGAGACTTTTTGTTTGAACATTTTTATTAATATCCAAGCAATAAATAACAATAAACGAACACATATGAATAATGTTATTATATAATATGATGAACTAATATATTTACATTTCATCTCAAATAATTTTATATTACGTAGGAAATGCAAATATTAATCAAGTATAAAATAAGCATCACACATAACACAAAAGAGCATATGAAAAATATATAGCTATAAACACTACACAATATTTGCACATTTTGGCACCAATCGCATCAACTATTTAGTAAGGAGCATGTCGCATGCAAACGAAATGCCCTTAATATAAAACAAGATTCTATATGAAAAGAAAAAAAGATTCCATATGGATGGAATCTTTTTGTCTTTACATACATGACGTATATTTTGATTGCGCTTAACTTCGATAACGATAAAAAAAATAGTGGAATACCTTTGTGTGTTGTAGCCGTTTTTTCTTGTCGTTAGTTTCTTTAGAATCACTTTTACCAAACGACTTATATAAGAGAAACACTGGTGAGGAAAACAAAATAGCTTCATCAAAGGATGATACATCTCGACGTTACTAAATTACGAAGTCGCGTAACAACTCGAATTAAAACATAAGAACGGTATTTCGTATCATAATGTTAAAAAACATTAAAATAAAAGAATTAAAAAACTACGAGGTATGACATGACCATTCCTCAAAAGTTTAAAACACAGTTATAATATTGTTTGACTAATGAATAAGGTATCGTGTGCATCAAAACAAATATATATGCAATAGTTAGTGTTGTGATTTAGTGTGTTTTAATAAAAGACAGATCTTGACAAATACTCAAAAATCTTCTAAGGAACAATAGCTATTAAAATGGACGTAAGATTATTACATTTTTAGCATGTTTTAACAAGAAATAAAAGTCATATTTTATTTATTACAATCATATATAATTATTCGAAGAGATTGTCTTACTAGAGATTGCTTTCAGAGCAAGCCTGTGCAACATTTCTGCAGGTATGTCCTTTATAATATTCAAAACACGAATATGTTTAATTATAATGGGATTCAAAATGGATAGAAAAAAATGATACAATTACAGTTTTGAAACATGCGACCAAAAACTTTCCGTTTGAGTTAAGTAATTTGATAAGTGTGTATTCAGACTGTACTTAGATTATATGACAGCAATAAGGAAACAATATTCAATTGCTTTACCTATTGCTTTCCTTTACTCTGAAATTTACAATAGATGTATAACAGTATTTTTGTATTGTTAATCGTATTGTGACATGATATCCATGTGGAAAGAATGATGCGACAATAAGCTTATTGAGAAGGGATTTTATAAATAAAAAACTAGTGTCAATGATTAATATGAACAAGATTTATCTTACATTAACACGAAACTTATGTAGTCTGCACTTATAATTTAACATTCTTAAGTATCAACAATGAGCATGTCGTTAAATCTGCTGACAGCAATAATAAAACACGAGCATTAAATTGAACTGTTTTTATTTAAATAAGTACACAACTGAGCGACGTGAAGGTACACGACACTCATAAAATGAGCCTCGCTCTGATAAAATTGGGTTAAGCGCGTGTGCGTAAAGTGTCTTTCACGATTAGCCTGTGTAGTCCGCACAGGCCTATCAGAGACGACGCGCTTCGCTTTAATCGGATATTCGCTTCGATTAGACTTCCTTTAAACGAAAACTAAAGAAAAAGTTGAATGTGTCTTATTTTAAAGCCTGTGCGGACTGAACAGGCTAATCTGAGACGACACTTTGCGCATATGCATTAAACCTCTTTTACACAGAGCGAAATTAAAATATATATTCGTTTGCATAAACGTCTAGACTAGAAGCAGTTAAAAGTGAACACAAATTTCAGCGCATTTAAATATGCTCAGCTTTCGTATGCACGTCTTTAAACCGGGCGCGTCTGAGCGGATACACGTCATGTCCCTCACAGAGCAGGAATCCGTAAGGAAGCTCACTTCGCTCCTACTGATACGGGGTCGGCGGTTGAGTTCCCCTTGCGCGTAGAGGCTCGCCGCAGTACCTTGCCCTTACGGATCTCATTCACGATGTTGTCGACGATCTTCCGGTCCCCAACGATCCCGGACCGATTGCTATGGTCACCATCTGTAAGGAATCGTAAAATGACTTTCGGGAGCATCGTTCTGAGAAAATGGGGTTTATGCATGTGCTTAAAGTTTCTTCCCTGATAGGCCTGTGCATTCCACATAGGCTAATCAGAGACGTCACTTTCCACCTGAAATTGATTTTTGCTAAGATAAGAGTTGGTTTAAACGAAAAGTACCATACAAGCGGAAAGTGTCGTCCCTGATTAGTCTGTGCGGACTGAGTTGACACTTATGGCACATGCATTTTACCCCGTTTTTTCACAGCGCGACTTACATGTATTCATAAAGTCACTTCATGTTTATTACCCAAGAGTTTACGTTCCTTGTTAACTACTGGGTATTATAGAGTTTACTCGTTCATAATTAAAGTAAACAATAAAACCGCCAATCAAGGGATCATACTCAAGCCAAATTTCTATTACATAAAGACTTATGATATCAAAGTTGCCATGTATATATTAACATTAACTTAGGCAATGCCATTTAAAAGCTAGTTGGTTTCGTCTATAAAATATCGAGAATGTTACTAGTATTTGTTTTGAATTGGCTGAACTGTATCATTAAAATAAGATTCGTTTACGTAAACATCTTTTATATGGATAGAAAAATTTAAAGATCAAGAAAAGTGCATACAAATTATTTAGATATCTGTCTTAGTACGGCCTTTATTAATTGCGAAAAAGCTATAACTTTAATGTAAACCTATTTATTTTAGGTCGACTGCATAGAAAGTATAAGGCTCATTTTAAATGTGTCTTGTTCTTATCAAACTGGGCATAATGCATGTGTGTAAAGTGTCGTCCCAGATTTGCCTGTGCAGGCCTGAATTGGATTTTTGCTAAGAAGAGACTTCATTTAAACGAAAATTGTCATAAAAGCGGAAAGTGTCGTCCCTGATTAGCCTGTGCGGACTGCACAGGCTAATCTGGGACTGACACTTTACGCACATGCATTGTGCCCAGATTTCTCAGAACAAGGCTAAAATGCTCTCGAGTTCGTGTCTTGGGATTAGAACCTGAACAGTCTATGGTAAAGATCTAAAGAACGCTCCAACAGTGGGGATCGAAACCGTGACCTCCCGATCGCTAGACGGACACCATATCATCTACGCCAGGGCGACTTATTAATTATTTATTACGATATATTACTTTATATGTTATACTAATACCTTTGAAGTTATGTAAAGTCTGCATGGGAACATAGTTACCACCATTTAATGCACTTCGATTAACCTTTTACCGTTGTGTTATTGAACTAAGAATATTCCACAAAACTCCATTTTTGCCAGATATAAGCCATAAAAAAAAAAAAAAAAATTCATGTTCAATTTCTGCAATTTGCTCAGTGGCTTTGTGAACACTGTTGAGTGTGTATAGCACAACACAGCACGTGTACGGAAGTTATACCGCAGTCATGCATTTAAATCCTTATTGAGAGAAACAACTCATAATCCGAGATAAACCTTTGTGTTTCTTAGCCGCCCTTCACACTATTCACGTCAACATGTTTCTCAGCCGTCTTTCTCCATATTCATAGCTTTCTGTTTCTCAGCCACTTTTCACCCTTCTCATACATTTGTAATTATCATCCGTCTTTCATCCTACTCATACCCTTGTGTTTTTCAGCCTTCTTTCAACCTACTAACACCTTTGTGTTTTTCAATCATAGTTCACCATACTCGCACCTTTATATTTTTTCAGCCGTAGCTCGCCTTACTCCTACCTTTATCCTACTCGTAACCTTCATGTTTCTCAGCCATATATTGTCACACTCGTACCTTTATGTTTCTCAGCAATATATTGTCCTACTTCGTAAGTTTGTGTTTCTCAGCCGTAGCTCGCCCTAGTTTTACCTTAATGGTTCTCAGCCGTAGCTCGCTCTACTCGTACCTTCATTTTCCCCAGCCATATTTTGTCCTACTCGTACCTTTGTGTTTCTCAGCTATCGTTTACTTAACTCGTACTTTTTTGTTTATATGATATATTGTCCCCAATCGTACCTTTATCTTTCTGGGCCGTAGCTCGTCTCCTCAGATCCGCCTTCTCCTCGTTCTGTTTCCATGTCACCATCTCTTGCTGGCAGTTCTTGATCTTCTCACAGAACTCTCTGTAAAGATATGACGGCATGAGCCCCGATCTGGGAAAATGGGGCTTAAAGATAGTGTGTTTAAATGTCGTCCCAGATTAGCATGTGCAGTCCCCACAGTCCCCACAGGCTAATCAGGGACGACAATGTCCGCAATTACCTGGTTTTTGATAAGAAGATACTTTATTTAAACGAGAAATACCCTACAAGCGGAAAGTGCTGTCTCTGATTAGTCATGCGGACTTCAAATGGCAATTTCGGACGATACTCGACGCACATAAATAAACCCCGTGTGCCCAGAACGAGGCTCATATCAAACCAAAAAGCGTTTTCCACAAAGTAAAAGGGGCTGTATCCGTCAATCTCAAAAAACAAAAAAACACTTTTTACGAACAGAACGGCATCAATAATAGAACCTAAACATAAGGATATAAATCATGTGCCTGAAAGAAGATGATATTAAGCACGGAACTGAAAGAAGGATTGAAAGACAATGAAACCAGTCTGTTAACATTTCGATATCAATCAAATCAACCTGATAAATTTAAAAATATAAATAACAGAACTTCAAAAAAAGTAACGGGATAAAGCTTAAACGTAAATCACACAAAACTCCTTCAAGTATAGATTAAAAGTAAATCACAAAACTTCCTGAAAGAAGGCTTGATAATTCATCAACAACAAAAACGTGAAAGAAGGCTTGAACATTAATAAATTAAAAACTCCGTGGACGAAGGATTGAAAATCAATCATGGAAATCCGTGTAAAAAAAGCTTGAAATTAATCAAGAACTCCGTTAAAGAAGGCTTGAATATCGATAAAAAAGAACATTTAAGAAGACTTGAACATTCATCAAAGAAATCCATGACAGAGAAGACTTGAATCGATCACAAAACTCCATCAAAAAGGTTTAACAAATCAATCACATAACGCCATCAATGAAGACTTAAAAAATGAGCTCACACGAATCAGGCTTAAAAATAAATAACAGACTCATTGATAGAATACGATTTAAATCACACAATTTTATAAAAATAATTATAATAATATCCGAAAGACTATGTTTTACAAGAAAAAAATCTCTATATAGCTTATGGTATAAATCAAAGAATACCCTGATGAAAAAGGTACGAATTGGAGATATGATTGTGACTTTAATCCAACGTACTTTCTTAGAATATTATCATTTATTTGAAAGTCATAATTACTTTAACGATTATGATATTCAATAACATATGTGATGATTTAATTAATATTTAATGCTTAGATCGGGTATAATGTATTTTTATCTTATCATGTTGTTCCATACAAAATAAAACATACCTAAACGAATCTAGAAATTCGTCGAGTTTAAAGGATTTCTCGTTTTCACAATAGTGCTCAGCCAGTTTCGTAGACAGCGTCTTCACGCGCTCGATCGCTTCATCGACGTCGTCTATATCACTGGACGCTTGCTGCGATTAAAACATTATCCATAATAACATGAAATAAGATTTTGGTATGTTTACAATAATCAATTTAAGACGTCCATATTATTATACATTTTCAGAAGATGGGGCCATCCGCTTTAACAACTTAAATCCAATTAATAAAGGTGGTCTGACACCCATGGGTTATTACAGTAAGGTGGCTGACACCCATGGGTTATTACAGTAAGGTGGTCTGACACCCCTGGGTTATTTCAGTAAGGTGGTCTGACATCCCTGGGTTATTACAGTAAGGTGGTCTGACACCCCTGGGTTATGTCTGACACCCCTGGGTTATGTCTGACACCCCTGGGTTATGTCTGACACCCCTGGGTTATGTCTGACACCCCTGGGTTATGTCTGACACCCCTTGGGTTATGTGTGACACCCCTGGGTTATGTCTGACGTCCCTGGGTTATGTCTGACCCCCCTGGGTTATTTCTGACACCCCTGGGTTATGTCTGACACCCATGGGTTATTTCAGTATATGAGCATTGCTCTGAAATAACTAGGATTATGCGCGTTTATAAAGTGTCGTCCCAGCCTGTGTGGTATAATCAGGATAATCAGGGACGAAACTTTTCGCATTATGGTATTTTTCGATTAAAAGAAGTATCTTGTTAGCGAAATAAAGGATACGGATTAAGTGTCGTCCTTGATTTGCCTCTACATGCTTCACAGGCTAATATGAGACGACGCTGTCTAAACGTTCATTAAACTACGTTTCCCCAAAACGACAAAAATATGTATTGGTCCGACATAAAACAGTGTAATTTCCGATACAGAGTGTATACTATTCCGTATTTGTAATTCTACTTTAGGGACGGGTTAATAAAATAAATAAGGATGAACTCATTCTTAGACTTTACAATAAAGAATAGAGTTAAAACCAAAAACTACATCCGGTGTTTGAATATATAAAGTCTACCACTGGTAATTATGTGATTAAGAAAATATCTCGCATTAATAATGATGTAGACAGAAAAGGGTAAATGTGTGACTCAACATTGAAGCAATGCTTGATAATTCAATTTTAAAGAATATTCTTTATTCTTGGACAGATGTCTTTGGTAAATATGGCCCGGGTAGTGAACTACCTTGATGAAATCTGAGGACTGCGTTTTCACGTCGTCGTCGGCATGTTCAAGCGCCCCCTGCAGGCGGTGTACATTGGCTTTCAGCGTAGCGAACTCGCCCATCATGCCCTCCAACGTAAACCTGTAATGTAATAATTTTATACACGGACATACACTCAATAAGTATATACGCAGTGACTGAAAAAGTTTCAAATTCTGGTAACTTTTTTCATCAAGCCTACCATTCAACTCGACTTGAACGCATTTAGGGCCTAAACTTTCTTGCGATCAAAATTCTGGGGAAAAGCCACAACCAGCCTTACATACAAACTAATGAGAGCAAACCTTTTCAACTCTGGTAACATTTGTTAATCTAGCCCGCATTACCTGGATGCTTTCTGCAGCGGGTCGAGTAGATCATTGACGAACTCGAGCGCGTCCTTGTTCTTCCTTTGCGCCTCCTCCACAAGCACGTGCAAAAGAGTCATCTTTGGTGCGTTCGATTTCGTCATGAGTACCTTGTTGAGAGAGCTGATACGGAAACCGAGCGCGCCCCCTGCGCTACTGCCCTGAAATATTTCATTGAGCCTCGCTCTATTAAAATGGTGTTGATACACGTGCGTAGCATGTCGTCCCAAATCAGCCTGTGCAGTCTAAACAGGCTAATTAGAGACGAAATTTTCCGACTTAACTGAAATCATAATTGTGTTATTGCACACGAGATATTTTTTAAAATAAAAATAAAAATATTAACGAACCTTCAATCATGAATTATTCTTACCGTATTTAAGAAATTCCCGGCGTGCAACACCAGACCCAAAAATACTTTCAGAGATTCCGTATCCATGAGTTTCCGGCAAAGCGAGGTCAGCATCTGGATGTTCGGGCGGACGGACCCGATCTGAGAGTTGAAATCGCCTTTCAGGATCATAAGCTCGATCCTCAGTTTAAAGTCCGGAAGTTTAATGAGCCCGTGAAAGAACTTCTCTGCGTCTCCCAGGCGCTCAACATCCCCCTCGAAACCCAGAAGTTGGTCGGCCTGAAATAAATGTTACCATGCCAAGTAATTGATGGTCTCAACAAATACTTTAAATTTACTTGATTTTGTTTATATATTTATATCGGTATTTCCTTTTGTTTATATTCATAATTATTTTATTATTGTTTACTAAATGCTTCGATGTGACGTCCCCTGTTAAGCAAGTTGATCCTTCATTGCATGAAACACCCTGTACACACCGACAAAGTGGGCGTTGTAACGCTGCATCTGCACGACGACGCATATACACGAGCAAATGCCTGTTAGCAACGCATATATATCAGGGTTCAGGATCACGTGACTTAATGGGGTTCACAAATGGATGTTAATGGATGTAAACACACCGGTAAGTGGTGCTATTCTCAAATAACTTCTTTAAACATTTTTCTGAAGAACTTCAACTAGTGCTTAAAAAAACAGTTTTTATGCGGCTTATGGTAATGTGAAAAACATCAGAATTCCTTCATTTAATTAGCCTGTGTTCTTGTATACACGGTAATGCTGCACGCAACGTAAAATTTTGGCACCGATTTCAGACGTATTCAATAATGTATTCTTAAATCTTAAGATATCGGCACAAACTGCAAAAACAACTGTATTTTATGATTTAAGATTTTTGCAAACAAATTTCAATAATATATATGCAAAAATAAACTTTTTAACAGCGTGTTTTCAATCTGTCCAACCCGCGTGAAAACCCTGTGGGCCCCGTCGATCCTGCATCCTTATATATGGACAATACGAAAACAGCATATGTAGTTGCGTGAATACCCTAGAACTAGCGCCTTTCTAGCTCATATATGAGCCTCGTTCTCCGGAAAACTGGGCTAAATGCATGTGTGCAAGGTATCGTCGCAGATTAGAATGTGAAGACCGCACAAGCTAATCAGGGACGACACTTTCCGCATTAAACATGATTGTGAGACTTTCTAGAAACAAAAGGAAACATAAATGTGGAAAAGTCGTCCATAATTAGCCCGTGTGGACTGCACAGGCTAATCTAGGACGACACTTTAGGTCCAGTTATCCAAGAACGAAGCTAAAATAATTAAGGAATGAACACTATGCGGCATGATAAAGTTACCTCATCTTGGCTTGGAAGTAACTTGTGCAGTCCCTTTAACTTCTCTACGCCGAGTGTCCGCGCCTCCCCGGACTTGATGAGATCGATGATGACGTCACTTGGTTTCCGGAACTGCTTCATGAAGATGTTTATGTTCATGCTTTTCTTAGGATCTAGAAGTGTAATCTAAAGTAAGATAAAAAAACAAATAAAAAACATAATATAAGATGAAAATATATCAAACATAAAATCAAATAGAGTTCCAAATCGTCATCATGGTACAAATGGCAACAAATAAGAAGTAGAGCTGAAAAACGCCATCTTAACAAATGAGCCCTGCTGTGTGAAAAGGGGCTATAATGGATATGCGTAAAGTGCCATCCCAGATTAGACTGTGCAGTCCGCACAGGCTAATTAGGGACGACACTTTCCGCCTTAACTGGCTTTTTGCTAAAAAGATACTTTGTTTAAAAGAAGAATATCATAAAAGCGGAAAGTGTCGTCCCTTATTAGCCTGCCCAGGTTAATCTGGGACGACACTTTACGTACATGATTAAACCCCCTTTTCACAGAGCACGGCGCAAATGTAGTTGTTATGGATTCTGCACTGTTACCTGATGGTCTCGTGATTCATCCTCAACTAAGGAAAGCATTCAATATCTCACAACAGAAACAAGGCAATGGTTAATCAAGGTAACGGACCAGGGCCCGTCTTCACCAACCCATTCTTTGACTTAAAAACATACAATAGACTTTTAATCCATTTATGCCTAGCGTCTAGAAAACAGGCCTTGTAAAACAGCGGCGTCTCATCTGGGTCTGCGCTGTTTGCTTAAAGGAATTTCTGTAAGAAATATTCTAAATATTGAAATAAATATACTAGACATCCCTAATGTTGGAAATGAATTGATCCAATTTAGAGGGATGGGAGAGTTCACTCGGCATAAATGGGTTAATCTAGAAACATTCGATCAGCGTTTGCTACCCCTGGTGATAGCGTCCTGAACACAATGGTCTACCTGAGGAATGATGCAGATAGAGGTAGTTAACGACAGTCGTCTGATAATATAATTAACTATTAAATATTCCAATTTCAATAATATTCTTAACCGTAAACTATGTTTAAGACGAATTGGTGAATTTGGGGACATCGGGGATGACCCAATAAAAGAAGACAGGCTCAATAAGCATAAGCGTGCGGCTTACCTCTGCATTTTGAGAAGCGCGTCTGTTTCCGGTGGTGTTGTCGTCTGTTTGACCGGAAGTAGGTTTTGCCACGTGGGCGACCTCCTTCTGGGAGAAGAGTTCCTCCAAACGGCCGTACTCAACATCAATGGAGTCGCCCATTTCGTTCACTTGACCCCAGAGACATTCCTCTGCAAAATGAGAGCAAATACAAACCTCTGTATAATATGATTAGAGGCTTTCCGAATAAATGTGTGGCTTCACATGGTGCGATAATGCATTTACATGTGTGTATTTGATATAAAATGTGTGATAAAGAATTCCGACATACTTAAACGGTTGGGCTCCATATGTTCATCTTATTTATAATACATTGAGACAAATGAAGTATTTTAAAAAGCATGTTCTTATGCGTTTTCACGTGTCATTTTAAAGCGTTTTAATATTTATAAATTGGTGAAGAAGGTATCGATCAACGATTGTCGCTTTAACTGAACTTACTTTTCAAGGAAAATAGTGGTATCTTATTCCAAGGCAAAGTCTTAACCTTCTTAGACGGTCTTGGAGTACTTAAAGGTTTGAACGCTGATTCGACTGCTTGCATAGGTAGGCCCGCCCCTCGGGGCATGCCTGGAGGTGGCGGAGGTCCCATTCCTGGGGGTGGAGGAGGTCCCATGCCCGGAGGTGGGGGTGGTCCCATCCCTGGCGGTGGGGGAGGGCCCATCCCTGGAGGTGGGGGAGGGCCAATCCCTGGGGGTGCGGGAGGGACCATCCCTGGCGGTTTTGGCGGTGGAGGGCAATGTGGTATTGGAAACGGGGGTGGAGCCGGCGGGCCCGCTGGAAGGGGCGGCGGCAACGGTGGCGCCTGATGTGTTGTAAGTGCGTCTGATAGCTTGGCATTGTCATCAGTTTCAACAGTCTGGATTTCTTGGTTCTTTGTTTGTTTCTTGTCTTCACTGCACTGCGCGAGTAACTTATCGCCGTCCTTAGCCGTCAATGCTTCCTGTGCAAGGCGCTCAATTAACGTCCAAGTCGTCTCACTGAAAACATCAGAACAAACCTGTCTCTATTATAGAAGCTTTTTTTAATCGACATGTAAATCAAACAAATAAAAGTGTAAGCAGTGTGATATAAGGTAATTCTTTCCGAAAAATGATTATATTTTTCAGTCAAAACTGCTTCGTTTTATTCTACACACGTATATGGCAATGAGGTAACGAGCAATTAAAATATGTATTTCGTATAAAAGTTTTATACTAAAACCAATACATTACACAGATCCATCAAAACAATATAAAACTTCATAGCATTCATCGGACTCGGAGCACTACTTTCTGCAATCCACGGTTGCTTTCTCACCTCTGTGTGTTGTGCGGTTCTATCTGAAGTAGGGTGTGCAAAATGCCCAGAAACGTTGCGTTCAGTGGCGAACCCTGTACCTGATGGCAAGAATGATGCAAATTATTAACTACGCACATATATTTCTTCTGTATAACCATTATTTTTGTGGTGCAATTAATTTTTGTTGACTTTGTTTTTTACCGATCCAAGAATTGTCATAGGAATCCAAAGGCATTCATATATAACGTAATCAACGCGCATACATGCGTCCTGTTTTGCAATCCAGATAAATCCAGAAATAACATAGTCAGTAAATAATATTTTTAAACAACGAAATTTCATGGCCAAGAAAATAAATGGTTGCACAGTAAGCTGTATATGGGATAATGTTCAACTTCGCTGAAAAATGTGGTAAGTGTGTACCTGATAGCAGATAATTAAATGAAATTTGATACAAGTTATGAAGTGGATACAACTATACAAGTGGTAATGTGCAATCGACTTTTAAAGTGGTAACTTATATTTTACTATAGAAAGAAGCATAGTAATCTTTACTTTACAAGGTGTAAAGTGCATTTAAATTAAAACATGATGATGCTTTTACTATTCAAATGGTAAATTGCACTTAACAATAGCTAAATAAGTGTTAACGTGCATTTATAATAAAACGTTGTAGTGTTGTTGTTGTTTTTCTAAGCATGCGGATAAATACAATTTACTATAAAGGCGGTTAAATACACATGATTTGTAAGTTTTTTATGTGCATTTTTAGTTCTTTTTTTATTAAACAAAAAACAGTATGTGTTAAATTGCAATATTACCATGGGAAAAAGAATGTGCGTCTCGCTCAGAAAAACGATGCCTAATGCATGGTCACCTGCGCAGTCAGCACAGGCTAATCAGAGACGACACTGTCCGCTTTGATGGTAGTTTTCGTTTAAAGGAATGCTCTTCTTAGCGAAAATCAAGTGCAGGCGAAAAAAGTCGTCCCTGATTAGCATGTGTTGCCTGCGCAGACAAATCTGGGACAGCACTTTACGCACACGCATAAGCCCACGTTTTCCCAGAGCACGACTCATTGTACTTCTAAATGTCGCATTAGACATAACATATGCTAAAATTCAGTTATCTATACTGATTATATAGTGCATTTAATAAATGAAATGTATTAAATAAATAACATTTACCGTGTTACATACATGTACTATATAATGTATTCATTTAGTTATTATCACCAGATCTAACTAATATAAACACGTGTTTGATGCTTAGAAAATTTGAATATTTTAACTTCTTTTTATTTAAGCAAAATGGTCGCAACAATGTGTAAACCTGTTGATTCTTTTATTTAACAATCAGACAAATGTCAGATTAATTACAAAGGCATTATCTGGCAATAACCTATACCAATAAACGGCAAATGTATTCAAATGCGCGCGTCGCATCAATTAAATACAAAAGCTTTGAAAACAACCGATCGCTACCATTATTGTCGTTGTTAACGACCAACCCTCGACATCTCTATAGAATTTCAGGTGTTATCATCGGTACACACTTTGCCTTGTTAACGAGATAATTTCTCTATGAGTCAATAATAATGAGCAACAAAACATGACAATTAATTTCGGTTATTTTGTAGATTTATATGTATATGTTGGACTTTCATTTCAGATAATTACCTATTATATTTACGTATATATTTTTTAATTCAATGTAAGCATAAGCGTATCATAAACCAAGCGATGTCAAAAAGATTGTAGATTAACGCATACGGCCCGGTTAGCTTACTGCTCAACTTAGGCAAAACGACCAAGTTATGTCATTGTCAATGTTAGCATAATGGTCCGGTAATGGCATAGTTTGCTTTAAGACAGAGGCGCGCACATGCCGATCATTGCTTAATTTAGGCACAAGGGAACGAGCGGATAATTCCTAAATTGAAGCACAACGGTCTTTGCTTAATTTAAGAACAATTAGTCCGGTTACTCATGAATAAATTTTAGCGCAAGGGTCCGGTTATGCAACTGATAATTTAAAGCACAATGATCCGTTTTTGTCTGCTTATTGTTGATATAAATTCTCCACAAGTGTATAGAACAATAGGTCACTGTGACAGAGACTAGTGACTATTGGATTAATAAAGTCATAATGCAATCTGTACTCAGTGAGCATTTTACATTAACATAAAGGACACACTTATTTGTACGTAATCCCCATTATTGCGAAAAGTTTATTTTGTCCAAGATTATTGAAGAAAATATGCCTCATCAATGCCCCACATAACTCAAAGTCCGCAAAGATAGATTCAGTCAAATATTTGCGAAGGCATATATATGACCAAAACAAAAAAAGTTTTACCTTCTTATAAATCGCGGTAAATACGGACTCTGGGTCATTGATGTTGACGCTGGATGACGTCATATCCTCGACCGCCTCCTCGTCCGCATGAAACTCGTCCTCGAACACTTCACACTGCACGTGCAACTCAATATCATCTTCGCAGCGAAGGGAGGTAATCGTGTCGAGCAGATTCAGCGCTGAAAGAGTAGCAATCCTTGACATGATTCTTCAAAAATTAACATGTATGGTTTAAAATCTTCACTGAATACTTTTCATTACAATGAACCAATAAATATTAAATATTAATTTAATAGTCATTGAGGTTATCTGTTGGTTTTATTTTAACCAACACGTATTCATTTCAGAATGAGAGATATTAGTAGCATTCGGTATTATCAATCATATTTGTCGAAAATGGCTTGATCAAGTTTGTGTGCTGTATAATTATAAAATTATAGTTTAAATAAATTAGTTGAAACTTATTTTAATTACAATTAAATAGCATGCATTTACAGTCCAAAGTTGAACCAAATGTTACTCACAAAACAACTGAGATGATTTAAAGCTTCCGCTTAAAACCATGATATATACAAATTCACAAACTAGAAATGTACAGATCAGCGATTGTTTGAATTCAACGACTAATAAAAATTGTACACTGTTTTGGACCATTATATATGCACTACAGCCAACGCTTTGAGGGGGGAAGCATTTTTCATTCATGACAATATTTTAACGCTCTCATCTAAAGAATGTGTTACAAACTATATAACTTCGCTAGGTCACAAAGGTCCGAGCGCTCAACATAGAAGATTGCATGATCTTTTAAGTGGAGGTACTTGTAAAGTATCTACTTAGGACAATTCTACTTCCGTTCTATACGAATGCGCATGCCTAGTTCATGGGAAAGATGGGAGTGACACAACCTCTAAACAAACGATATACTGTCACAGTTTGTTAGAATGAATTGCAGAGATATTTTAGTACGTGGGTATTTCAACGTTTATTTGATGTTGTGCGTGCGGTCACTAGTCCGACGCTAAATTTATCCAAGCCAGCCGCAAAGCAGTCTAAAACAAGTACATAACTCGACCTTACTGCAGACGACACTTATAAACCTTTTAGGCTTCCGGTGTTCCAAAAAGTGTGTGTGAACAAATGAGACGTGTTCTGAGATAACTGGGCATAATGCATGTGCGTAAAGTGTCGTCCCAGATTATCCTGTGCAGTCCGCCTAAATTGGATTTTTGCTAAGAAGAGACTTCACAGGCTAATCTGGGACGACACTTTACGCACATGCATAATGCCCAGTTCTCTCAGAACACGACTCAAATCTACTTCATGCGTAGATTATCAGACGCTAAAAAACGATTTATTTTCCTTTCATCGTGTTCAAAATAAAAGAACAACAACGAATAGCTCAACTCTTTTTATGAATGTATAGTACGAATATAATTACATAATGAGGGTAGTAACGCGGACATAGTTTTTATTGGGAACTCGGAAAACACTTCTGTTCCCTCTAATTTAAAGCAAGTAAAGTATACATGTTCTTAAAATAAGGGGTGATGTACTACCATTCAAATTAGAATTACCCAACTTATTGTCAATATGCGAATATTGATGTTGGTAAAACGTTGTTCGTACCTATAGAAGTTCCAAATACAGTCTAATATTTCGTATTGAGTTATGGCTGGTTTTGCTTGATATGTTCGTGTCGCGCTTGGGTGCACAGGGGGTCCGTCGCAATAACAGGAAATGACGTACTTACCAAGAAACTCGTTCCGGATTCGCAGACGGTCTCGGATGTTCTCGTTGGCGAAAATGATTGAATTGATCAGCGCCATGATGGTGGTGCGGTAGGTCGTCAGCTCTGACGTCCGCAACTCGTGCACGAGCAGCGACATCCGGTACTGGAGCTTCTGCCAACTCTAAAAGAAACAAGTGGTTGTTGTTGTTTTTTAATTACAGTTGATAATTGTATTATATCTGAACAATTGTTTGTGTATTTGCTAATCTAACCTATTTAGAGATATGTATATGTTCTCTTATACATATTAACATTTTCTCACTTGTACTTTTTATAACATCTATAACACATTTAATTTATTTGTTCTTCGTTTAAATATGTAAACAACGGTTTTTAATATTTGAAATATTATGAATATTGACACATGTTTCGAAAGAGTGCAGCAAACACTGCACAATGGCGGATGAGGATACGATATGGAAATGCCGAATGTAGTAGATGTAGTATTCAATGTATAAATTTTAATATGTTCCATTACCACAGCACGTGATCAATCAAGACCAAAGATATATTAATAAATATATATAGATCTTTGATCAAGACGTATTACGAATGGCAGCCTCGGCGCTAAGACAAAAATGTTTTTATTTTTTATTTTCTCTGTTTGATTGTTAAATGCAAATCTAGAATTAAAGGTCAGAATTTTACTGTAATGACTTTTAAATAACAGTTTAAAATTAAAAACTCTTTCAGTAAATATGAACGAATTAAAGGGTTTGTTCCAACTAAGACGGTTGCGAAGTTTACAGATAAGATTACACTTATTCCGATCACCCATAGGCTCCTATTTTGAAAATGCAAACTTTCCAAACTTGTTCTTGCCTTTTGTATACATGTGTACTAGTAAATCAAATTTTGCGAGAATGGTATCTTTGTGAAGATGGTTCCGTTCTCTTCCAATATTTACAATCAAAAAGGAACATGCTTGCAACTTCTGAGAAAGAAAAATTTGCCCAACTGTAAGAAAACATGGTTTCAGCAGAGAGATTTCGACTTAAGCACAGTACTTTAATAAACGCACCCCACACGTTCATCTTTCAACGTAGTCTCCTATGAAATGCACCAACATGTTGCAGCCACAAATATGATACATGAAATAACAATAAAAAGCATAGATGTGATCGCTAAATTGCCTTTAAACCAGAGGATAAGATGAACTCTCTAGAAATAGGAAGACGTTCGACCACGGAGGCAAAGAACATAATTTAGTGGAATGTAACCTACATACCCGGTACCTCTCCAGCGCGTCCAGTGTGAGATAATACCCGTCCTTGGAGTAAACGCAGAGAGCGGAGAGCAGCTCGAAAATCTGCATCTTCACCATAATGTTCTTGGTCTCGAGGGCTGAAATTAAAACATGTATAAGTCAAGAATCTGACAACCATTTTGACAGCTACTTTAGAGACGCGTTTTGGGAAAACTTGGCTAAAAGCATGTGCGAAAAGTAGCGTCCCAGAGCGCACTGGCTAATCAGGGACGACAATTTCCGCCTGCATTTAATTTTCGTTTTGACTAAACCTACTTTAAACAAAAACTCCATACAAGCGGAAAGTATCACGCTTGGTATGCGGATACTTTGATAACAGATGGCACTTCGATACCAGATAACAACAAAAGCCACGCGCGAGAGGTAAATTCATCAGTTTTTTTTAAAGTTATATCATAAAGATTAGTTTTATAGACAAGGCGCATGGTCAAGTTTATAAATGGTGTATCCTTTTCTATTGCAAAGAAAAACATCACGGAAGAATGGAAGATTTTTCCCCCAAAAAATAGAAAATTCGGTCGGAAAACAGCATAAACTGGATGAACAGTAAACATTTCAACAAAATAACACTACTTAGAAATATTGCAAGAAATTGTTTGATATTCCAGCATGTAGAGTAATCACTGTGCGCCAAATACTGAAATTTTGATAGTATTCCATGAAATATAAACGAAGATAGAGCATGTTTTAATAGGTGGTATTCATGAAGTTGTGGATACTTTGATTCCCGATAAGGCCGATATAGGGCACTTCGGATAACAGAGACTTTCAACAAATCGGGCACTCTGATAACCGAGTTTCATCTTCTACCTGAAATGCATTTATGTATATTATGGCTATTCTTACCAAACATTTTGAAGTACGAATCAATTTGCATTGTCAAGCCCCACACATTGGGAATCTATGCATAACGTAATTACATACACATGTAAAATATAACCAATGGCGTTGTTCGTTTTTAAAATTCTTATTATTAATAACTATTATAAGTGCAAATTTAAAATAAGATTCAAATGCTTATTTCTGAAGTAATATATTTCGAGTGACTACCGAAAATAATTGTCTAATAATAAACTTGTTTTTAAGTGGTAAATTGAGATTAAGAGAATTGAAAATACAATGGATCATGTGGATCAACACGACTGTGATCAATTGAACTTAAAGCAGGACTCTAGATAAGGGGAGCAAGGGGTCTTAAAGCGGCCAATACACCTCATAAAATCCTTTGTCATTGGTGCTCGTTAGAATTGCATCATGAAGACGATACTAATGCGAAGCCACAGAATTTAAAAGAGATTGGAAAACTCCCTTTATATTGAGCTCTACTTATAGGAAGCACTTCCCTTTACACTTCCATTTTATTTTTTTATTATCATGTTCCAAAGGGATAAGAACATGTTTCGGTAATTCGTTTTTAATTTACGTCAATACATACATTTTTATTTATTGCCTGCTTCCTATAGCAGTATTCCACAGCGAATTCTGCATTTCTGATTCACTAAATAGAGTGTGTTATATCTGGTAAAAAGTGTCGAGTTATCTGGAATCGAAGTGCCATTGTCTTTGAGATGATCGGTAAAATAAGTGTCCATGACAATTTGGCATCCGACTCTTAAAACATTCGAATTTACTCAAATACGTTATTCAACTAAAATTTAACATGTTGTAACAGTAATGGACTTATTGATCTTTTATTTCGAATAGTTGGCACGCTCTTGATTTATTTCCAAGTATTTTCATTTTGTTGAAATACGTGCTGATCATCGCACTCATGACGATTATCGATGATTTTTTTTCTCTTTTTTTATAATCCACTGTTTTTTTCACGACTTTCTTGCTCCGCAATACGAAGTACTATACCATTAATCGACCAAACAATGGTAGGTGTCGGAAACCCAAATGAACAGAACATAAATGCAAAAAAGCTGAAGAACTCAACTCTCGCGCGTGGCTTTTGTTGTTATCTGGTATCGAAGTGCCATTTGTTATCAAAGTATCCGCATACCCGGCGTGTGATTAGCCGTTGCGGACTGTGTATGCTAATTTGGGACGAAACTTGGCGCACACACATGAGACTTAGGCTCTCTACAGCTACTGTACACTGAAACTTATGCCCTAGTCCACACACACATCAGGTGAAACGTGCCTTTCAACGATCGACCAAAATACAAAAAACGCACCTAAAGCGGTAAAAATAAAAATAAAACTGTTAAGTATTCACAGTATAGTTTATAATAAACTACAAATAAGGTACATGTATACACAACGTCTTCGATTTGCAATAAGCGCTTTTAAACATATTCGTAGTAAAATGTTATTCTTAAAAATGAACTATTTTTCATTGAAATAAACGTCGTCATTATCTTTCATTACAATTGATTACAATTTCGCAAGCATTTACTTATTTTCAGTATTTTGATGCAATTAGGTATACCCTTCTTATTTTCCCTTTCAGAATATTGGATCGATTCGAGTGCTTATATTCATGAAAGAAATTATGTAAATACGAATATTTTAACAAAGTTCACACCTGATAGTTTTTCAAGGTTTGTATGACATGCATTTAACAATGGTCCATTCTTTTCACCACAGTTGCAAGCCTTGAAATCTACTGTTAAACACTTGTTTTGCATTTCTATATTCTATCTTCGTTAGGTTCCTTTTCAACAGATCAATTTTTCAACAACGTTATATATGATATGAAAATAGTGTTATAATTTAAGTTTGGGCAATCATATATGGGCCGTGCGTTGTGAAGAGGGGGTTCAATGCATTTGCGTAAAGTGTTATCTCTTCGTTTAAAGAAAGTCTCTTCTTAGTAAAATAACAGTTAAGGCTTAACGTTTCGTCCCATATTAGCCTGTGCGGACTGCCAGGCTCATCTGGGACAAGACTTTACGCACACGTACGAAACCCTCTGTTTACAGAGTGCGGCTCATATATACACAGTAAATCATCAGGTTCATCAGAGCTAGAGAACTCTTGCAAAAGCATGTGGTCATTTCTGTATACCAATGAACCAAATGCCTAACAGTGTGAAACACAACACTTGCTGTCGACATGCGGCATAAATATATAAAATGACATGAAAGTCAATTAAACTGGGGGTCACCACCTTGGAAACAGTAAATGTTTTAATTTATTGCAATTTAAAACTAGTTAAAACTAATTTACCTCATGGTATAACAATTCACAATTGTATGGAAATAAAAGAGGGTACATTCCAATTAAATTACTACTTTAATACCATTTTCTGATGCAAACCAGAGCAACAAAATTATAACCCTTTGAGAACACGATGTATAGACACTAAACCAAGTTATAAATGCATCTCGTCTTTGTACAAAAAGCTTTAGACGAATAGCATCATAAAGTTAAAGGTTCAAATCATCGTAATGTATTTTCATACCAACAAACGCATGGACATATGCTACACGTGTTCGCGAATATAAAGTTATATAATTTCTTTTTATTCCGCTCTGTAATTCTTCAATACTGCACATTTGATGAAGAATACACATTTATTCAAATGATATAAATGTATATATTTGCGATAATTGCATATCAAACATTTTGCAAGAAAAAATCACTGCAATTTCTGAGCTTTTTTTAAGAATTGGTCGTATTTTCAATAAAATCATACTTACAACATATACTTAGATCTATAAAACTGTTTTGATTTCTACCAGACGAGGTGTGTGTATATATTTCCATATATTTCTTTACGTGTTAATGCATTTGACAATTTAATCCCGTTTTTTTCCGATTGTTGAACAAATTTGTGGATTTTTTTCTGTTAAAGTGAACAAAAATAGCACATGGTAGACCGTTGACGCTCTTCTTCAAAGAACATCGAACGCCTACAATTAACATAAGTCGTAATATAGAGTACTTGGATACATTTAAATTACAATCCTTCCACAGTATGAACATAAGTAAATTAAACCGAGCAATTTTTCATCAATTAATCATGCAACATGAATACATTCATCCGTATAATGCTTGCTTTGTGACTAAAATCGCAATCGTAATATATTTGCATCGATGATTTTGGCCGACGGACATAAGATTAAATTTCAGTGTTTTTTTCACTGTGTTCAATGGTTTTACTATCTTCGTTTCACGCATGGACATCGGCACCTTTTACTTCAACATAACATACGAGTGTGTGTAATATATATATATTTTTAATTTATATTCAAGTATCACACCAAACCATTAGTTCCTTACACGGTTTATTATTTTAAAATTGTATGTGCGTTCACAAATTCAGACTACATTATTGCCTTTAGTCTGCGGAAACAGATTGCTAATGCATTAAAAACACACATAAACAACCACAATATTGTGGTCATACAAAATTCGTGTTCCGTATCGTTTCTTACATCGATGAAATAATTGAACAAATGTATACTAAACATATAGCAATCACTACCTCCCAAACTTGTTTGCGGTTTTCAAGTGCGACTGAAGTTCATGATTCAGATATGTTATCAGATTATTAGGTAAAAAAATGTTAATGTGTTAATAAAAACGTATAAACCGTTATCATATCTTCACCAATCTGTTTAACATTTTTAAGTCGAAGTTTTTTTCAGGAAAAATAATTAACCCATTGATGCCTAGCGTCTAGAAAAAAGGCCTTGGCAAACAGCGTAGACCCACATGAGACGCCGCATGATGCGGCGTCTCATGTGGGTCTGCGCTGTTTGCTTAAAGATTTTCTGTAAGAAGTATTCTAAATAAAGAAATAAATATACTAGACATCCCAAATGTTGGAAATAAATTGATCCAATTTAGAAGGATGGGAGAGTCCACTAGGCATAAATGGGTTTATAACAGGACGATCTACATATCTGTATCGTAAAACGAAAATCATGAGAGTGCAAAGCCTAATTATTGTACAACCAATGTAGATATGCCAATATGCGCAGTATCACTTGTGCGCAGTCTGGTAAGAACCTACCTTGTCCACTGAGAAGTCACATGAGGCTTCGTGGTGTTTTTAGCGGACAGGGCAGCTCCTGCTTAGACTGCGCAGGTTGGTCTAGAGCTACGCTGGTGGTTATGGTATACGGCATAAAACCCTTATTCACTTGACGTGGGTCAAATTATACATTAAATTTATGCGTAAGTGTCTATAGTATAACAAATGCGCGTAGCGTTTTAATCGGTTTCACAATGCGTTGACAAATCAAGCGGCTAATGAATATTGATGATGCTCTCATTGTTTCCTGAGGTTTTCACTTTCTATTTTACTGAAAGTGCAAGAGTCGCATTAAGTCTAATGTATTAACTATGTTTTCAGAACATTTGCAAAATGGGAAATTGAATGATTAAATTACTAAAGCTATGATGAATAAATTATCTAACGCACTTTGTTTATTTTCAGGTTTCAATGCATCTGTCGGGATTTTATCAGAGTTAAGTATCGAGGAAATCAGCCGAAAAAAGTTCGGCATTTCGAGCACTCGGTTTGAAACAGGTGCGTTGTGCATCAATCACAATAAGAACCGTTTTTCGATTGCGATTTCCTTGTAATGGTTTCTCTAGACAACCGCACTGCCTGTTTCCAGAAACATGTATATTGCAGGATGGACTGATACATGCAGGATTGTGATTCTAATATTGATGCGATTGAGCGCATCGTCCTGATGTTATTAGTACAAAGAATGCAGACATGATGACGCAGCTGATGGTACATGTTAATCACTATAAGTGATTGGCATATATGAGTTTCTCTTTGATCAAAAACAACTAAATGAATAAGCGTAAAATGTCGTCCCAGATTTGCCTGTGCAGACCGCACAGTATTATCAGGGACGAAACTTTTTCCGTCTAACCTAGATTTACGTTTCGAAGAGACATCCTTTAATCGAAAACACTGAATAGCCTGTGCGGGCTGTAAAGGCTAATCTGGGACGACACTTTACGCACATGTATAAAGCTCGATTTTCTCAGAGCGCGGCTAATATGTATGCTATGCTATGCTATTTTATTTTGTGTAGTTATGATGTCGGCACTATATTTAACGGTAGATAGAGAAGTTATATGTTTTATCTAATTTTTTTTAATTTGTTCTACCTCATTTTATGGAACATCTATTACCTTATTAATCATCAAAAAAACTCTTATTAATGCAATCATTGGTAAAATATAGCTACCCAATGGTAGTAATACAAATACACGAACCACACTTACACATATAATAACACTTTAGCAAAAGAAGCAGCATTAGGATGAGATGAGAAAAGTATTCTGGTAGTCTATATTCTAAGCATTTGTGGTGCTCTTCATACGTGATGATAATATAATTGATAGTGATGATGATGATGATGATGATGATGATGATGATGATGATGATGATGATGACGATGACGATGATGATGATGATGATGATGATGATGATGATGATGATGATGATGATGATGATAATGATGATAATGATTATTATTATGATTATGATTAGGAGGAGGAGGAGGAGGAGGAGGACGATGACAAATATTGACGCCATTTCACAGGGATTTAATTGACATACTAATGGATACGCAATCAATGCATGACGGCGTTTAATAGTTATGAAACTGAATAGCAAATCATGCAATTTTACCTGCGGCAAACCTGCGACCAAATATATTGTCAGTCTTTCCCTTCAATTTGAGCAAACAGTCGATGCCGGTCTGCGAGTTCACCACCTCGCGTATACACATTATGCACTCCATCTTGAGCACCATGTCGGATAAATGAAAGCCTTGCATAACGCTGAGATCTTTGAGGCATTGAAGTAACAGACCCAGACCGTCAAATTCCAGAAACTCTCTCATCCAGTCCTTGTCATTCAGTTTCACGGCCCTGCGGAGTTTTGCCAAGTTTTGAAGATTCGGGTTCCGGATCCAGTATAGAAAGTTGACAGCATCCCCTAACCCGTTTGCGTCATTACCCGCGTCGTCATCGGATGAGTTCGCCCCCATTTCTAGCGCAAGCATGAAGCCATCCGACCGGTGTCGCTTTGCCCTTTTCTGCTTTCTCATGGCGAACCTTGTTTGTTTCGCGCTTAATTCCTTTTGGCCTTTTATTGGTTCGCTTATATCACCTTTAACTTGTCTCCATTAAGTGTGTGATTGTCGGTACTTGGTTTGGTGCTTTGAATAGTTTCATTTACCTGTTGGGGACCAGGTTTCAGATTAATACCAGTCAATCGTGACGTCACGTTTGTTGGCACGTTTGGTATTTCCGCGTCAGTGTTTGCAGCATTCTTTGTCAACTTCTCAATACAAGTAGCTTTTTTATCGCTGTTCAAGGCACTTTCACCACCAGCTTTAGACTCTGTTTTTGTTCCTGAAAATTTACTGAGGTGAATGTCGTTTGAAAGCCGACGAATATTACACGAATCACTTTTGGCATTTGTGAAACCAGTTTTAGAATCGTACACTTTAGTTCCCGATTTCGCAAAGGTTTTATCCTTCTCGGCATCAGCTACTGGCTGTTGGAGCTTACTTAAAACAGGTGTTGTCACATTAGCAATTTCAGTTTTCTCCTTTTGTCCCTTGCTCAGGTCTTCAATAGGCGTGCCTTCCTTGGCTTTGAAAATCTGGCGAACCTTAGGTCCAGTCCCGAGTTTCGGTGAGTTAGGGGCGGAGCTGTTCTTCTTTTGAAGATCCGCTTGTAAAAACGGATTCTTCCGAAGTTGAACTATAGAAGACATGGCAGCTTATCTTTCTGTTAAGTTCCGAAGATCAAATTATCGTACAATATATTAATTGTGCATATATACACTTTTGCCAAAGTCTTTTTTCGTCAGAACTTGTTAAACTTGACACGTGAACCTAAGTATTGTATTATCCCTTATGACGTTGGAGAATAAGTGCACAGACTACCACAAAAACCAAGTACGTGAAATGCTTATAAAATGTAGCTTCTGTTCCAATAATTCACATTTTCTCCTGAGCGTTATGGCGGTTTCAAGTCGAAAAACATAGCATGCACGATCATTCACGATCAATCAATTTCATTTCATAAATAAAAAATAAATGCATTTCAACAAAATTAAAAAAAAAACGTATCCGTATGTGAAATGATTACTCATCCATTTTGCTTTTATAATAAATAACATTCATTTAATTTTCATTAAGAAATTAATGTGTGTTCAAATTTAGTTTTCGCAATTATACACTGAACGATTGTTTCATTGACTGTAAATTCGTATGTTTGTCCGTGAACATTCCGTTTTCACCACATCTGAAACGATAAATTACTAACCATGTTTCACCCTCGAATAGTTGTAATGTTCCCCAAATCGCTTGTTTTCTAAATAAATTAGACGCAATCACTCGACATCGATGAAAGTGGCCTCTCATTACAAATTCACGCGACTGGGTTTCAATTTGACCAGACCGGCTTTATCAGTTGTAATTCGAGCCTTGGTAACGATAAGCCAACGAGGTTAATTGGGCTCAACAATTAACGAGTGTCAATGAACTAATGCCCGTTGTGATGCATTACTATTGCATGTGAAAAACACATGTTCAAACAACTTCTGAAAGTATCTTCTCGAACGCAACAATATAATCCTTTATTTCCCGTAGAACATAGATGTCATGACATCAGCACACGTCTATTCCTTACTACACTTTCACACAAGTAATTATATTCGATTACGCTGAAGTTCTCTGATTGAAAGTCGGTTTCTCTAAACACACACACACGTAATAAATAATATTACAGTCGATAAATAACAGAAGTTGTACGCTTTATACGCAATACCCACAAAACATGACCCACACATCGTCTGAAAGATTCCAATGCAAAGGTATTTCGCAGTGAAGTATTCCTTCGAGTATTTTTGTTGATCCACAAAGTTACTGATGTTTACGTACTTCTCTCAACATTCCATCCGCGCGTGTGAGTCAGGGCTGAAGAATACATCGCATTGCTTGAATACGTCTGCTGCAGGGGAAGTGTTCGCGCTCGATCAAATTCGCGTGTCCATCAAATAATCCTAATTATTATTATATGATCATATAAATTATTCTGTAGTATTATGTTATAAATAATCATTAAACTGTTATCAAATCAATCATTTTTTAAAGTTAGTTACTGCAATTTCTCTGTGTTTTCGGGCTGCCTCTTTTTTTAGCCGAAATACTTTCTTTGTAACTACATGTTTTCGGCCACCCAGGTTTTCCTCATATAATTTCTCTATTTTTTTACAATTGCATATCATCATAATTCTACGTATGTGTGCTAATCCGTTGACACGTGCCACAAGTTGTTATTACAACCGGACCGCGGATATACAACCTAATAGATGGATGCCAAATTTCAGTAGACCGTAACATTTGCTTTATATGAGTACAAAGGCATGTTAACCTGATATTATTAATGAACCCTGAGAAGGACATCGTATACTTCGATAAGCATACACATACGATAGACACTATTTCAACTAACCGTTTTAGTATTTATACAAAAATACAAAAATAACGCGATAAGCTTTCATCCGAAAGCTTAATGGGGTTATTCAGTTGAAAAGGTTGTTGTAAGGAACCAATAATTTCTGTTGAATGCATTTACAGTTTTTATTTTGTATCTTTTGAGAACATCTGTTTTCTGTCAATGAGTGGCAATTATGATAAAACTAATTGCTTTTGAAGGTTCATAATGTAGAATTGTTCACGCTAATATTTGTATTTGGTGAACAAAGTTTTAAAAAGAGCATCTTTCTAAAACAACATTAAAATTATGAATCGGTTGTAAATTACTTTGCGAACATATCTTTATATTGTTTAATATTATACGACATTATACTTGCAAGCACACGATAATATTCCAACAGTGGAGTCATACTAAGAAAAATATTCACGCAATGAAAATGTATATTATAAGAGAGTCTAAAAAATGAAAACTGACTATGTATGTTTCTAAATTTTCCTGCCTATGTATATTTCTAAATTTTCTTGACTATGTATGTTTTTAAATTTTCAGATATGAAACCATGTTATTATTTTGAATCGTTCAAAAACTTGAGTAATTACGATGTAGATAGTTATTCATAAAAAAACTACAAAATACTAATATTTTGAAACATGATTTGTGGCCCTTTATGGTTTGTATAAAGTTGTATAGAACTGTGTAAGTTATGGTGTTCTCTATTCGTCTCAAACTTTTATAGTTATATATACATGTATCAACACTATATTGATATATTTAATGCCTGTATTAATACTAGTATTCGCTTCGTACCAGTATAATAGCTGATAAGCGTAGCGTCCATTGACGAAGCAACCAACAAAGGGCATTACTAGGAATCCACAAACACCCTAACTAACAGAAATAATGTATCTAAAATGAAATTGAGCGTAAGTACCTGTAATGGTAATTCATTTAATTTGCGACACGCAATTATTTAACATTATTATGGTTGTATCCCCATTGTTCATATAAGAAATTATAATACCGCTAGATTTAATTGAACAAAAAATCGTGTTGCATGATCTGTATATGTTGTGTATGAAGTTGTCACCCACTGATAAATGGGGAAATTATGAATATGTGTCTTGTTCTGAGAAAACTGGGCTTAATGCTTGTGCGTAAAGTGCCGTCCCAGACGACACTTTCCGCTTTTATGGTATTTTTAGTTTGAAAGAAGTCCCTTCTTACCGAAAATCAAGTTTAAGCGGAAAGTGTCGTCCCTGATTAGCCTGTGCGGACTGCACAGGCTAATCTGGGACGGCACTTTACGCACAAGCACTATGTCCAGTTTTGTCAGAACAAGACACATATGATTAAATACCGGTATATCTAATAGAAAAACGACTATAAAAATGAACGACTTTTCTATAATAAAACATCCCGAGTTTGCATATAATTTCAGGATCGTAATTTATCGATCACATTAAGCATTACATGTATAGTACTACCATAATCAAACTAAAATCGACATGCATATTATATGAACAATACATGTACAAGAATTTACAAACACAAAAATAAATACGTTACTGTGCGAAAACTAAAGGGAAGACACATCAGTATGTGTGAAACGTTGGTACATGTAATAAGTTTCTAACAAACAAAATATTTACATGCTTTGTAAAAACGACAAAGAAAACTCATTATAGATCCTAGACACTAAATTGCTCCGACAGTTTCAGCGTCTATGTCGTCACAGAGAGCAGTATGATAAGAATCGGTAATGATTCCACTTTCAGCATTCCTCCAGGCTGATTCACCTTGCAATCATCGATGTATGGTGCATAGATATAGTTCTATGGAATATATCAGCATGAGTCAACAATTACATATGCTAAAACAGGGACATATACAAACAAAAAAATTGTATAGGTCCCTGGCTAAAAGTAACGGATTACTTATTAACATCAGGTTTATGCTAAACTAAAATGAACGCGAATTAAACTGAGAATTAAACTAATATATAGCAGGTGTTTAATACGTAATCTTTTACATTTATTTTTTTTTGTTTAAAACGTATTTTGTTACAGTTAGCATATAAACATGAGACGAAGGGGCTCAAATATTAAT
This sequence comes from Dreissena polymorpha, assembly GCF_020536995.1. Taxonomy (NCBI): domain Eukaryota; kingdom Metazoa; phylum Mollusca; class Bivalvia; order Myida; family Dreissenidae; genus Dreissena; species Dreissena polymorpha. The sequence continues at coordinate 102,191,613 of NC_068358.1, read as the reverse complement.
CATTCATATACACATACTAATAACGGTCAATGTTATTTGGCTGAGTGTCAATGTTATTTGGCTGAGTGTCAATGTTATTTGGCTGAGTGTCAATGTTATTTGTCTGAGTGTCAATGTTATTTGGCTGAGTGTCAATGTTATTGTGCTGAGTGTCAATGTTATTTGGCTGAGTGTCAATGTTATTTGGCTGAGTGTCAATGTTATTTGTCTGAGTGTCAATGTTATTTTGCTGAGTGTCAATGTTATTTGGCTGAGTGTCAATGTTATTTGGCTGAGTGTCAATGTTATTTGTCTGAGTGTCAATGTTATTTGTCTGAGTGTCAATGTTATTTGGCTGAGTGTCAATGTTATTTGTCTGAGTGTCAACGTTATTTGTCTGAGTGTCAATGTTATTTGTCTGAGTGTCAATGTTATTTGTCTGAGTGTCAATGTTATTTGGCTGAGTGTCAATGTTATTTGGCTGAGTGTCAATGTTATTTGGCTGAGTGTCAATGTTATTTGTCTGAGTGTCAATGTTATTTTGCTGAGTGTCAATGTTATTTGGCTGAGTGTCAATGTTATTTGTCTGAGTGTCAATGTTATTTGGCTGAGTGTCAATGTTATTTGTCTGAGTGTCAATGTTATTTGGCTGAGTGTCAATGTTATTTGGCTGAGTGTCAATGTTATTTAGCTGAGTGTCAATGTTATTTGTCTGAGTGTCAATGTTATTTGTCTGAGTGTCAATGTTATTTGGCTGAGTGTCAATGTTATTTTGCTGAGTGCCAATGTTATTTGGCTGAGTGTCAATGTTATTTGGCTGAGTGTCAATGTTATTTGGCTGAGTGTCAATGTTATTTGGCTGAGTGTCAATGTTATTTGGCTGAGTGTCAATGTTATTTGGCTGAGTGTCAATGTTATTTGGCTGAGTGTCAATGTTATTTGGCTGAGTGTCAATGTTATTTGTCTGAGTGTCAATGTTATTTGTCTGAGTGCCAATGTTATTTGTCTCAGTTCGAAGATACATGCTTGTAAATCAAACAGCGATCCGTCATGTTAATGATATGGTTATACAGGTACTTAACAGTTTTAAGATCTTTCAATTGTAAACCCGGTTTAAAACACAGAAAAAAAGAGACGAACATTAAGCATTTGCACAATAATTGAACGCTCAGCGTTAACTGCAAAGAAATAACGTACATGAATTTGGTGTTTATCTCCCCTTCTCCACGAAGGTAATTTGGTACGCATCAAAAACCAAATAAGAATAAAATAAGCGTTTTAGCATTCGAATTTCAAAGTTGTTTGCGTTATAATTCGAAAAGAACATGAAGAGATGAAAGTATTTCTATGAACATCAGTGACTCATTAAGCGATTAACGAATTCATCTTTCAATACAATATAACTCAACGCAGAAATCGATAAGTGAAACACATCAATATGTAAAAACTTTGCGTTAAAATGAAATGAGGAGTTTCCACGTACAATTAAACACATAGATTCGCTCTAATGTATCAAAACGGGATTTGAATTTGAATTTTAAATCGGAAATCAATTCATATTTGCACCAACCACAAGGAGGTCTGCATTTAACACTGAATGTACAAGTGTGTGCGACGTGCAGATGTACAGAAATTACAAAATCGTACTCAGAGATAACTGTGCTGTAAAATAACCGATTGGAGTGATCCCTAGCAGTGCCCATACAATCATTTCCGGTCACAACTTCAACGTGACTTTATTTAAATCACATGATCACATTTTGAGCATTACAATATTGGTAAAATGGAAGAATAAACCGTGTACTTGTTAATGTCTAATTTTTATTCAAAGGGACCAGTTCACTATTTGGACATATGAACATTTTGAAGACATTTGTTACAGATTCAAAACAGAATGCATTCACAATATTCCAACAAGCGAACTAACACTCATGACCTACAAAAATGTCCAAAAAAAAATTTTCTTTTATTTAAATCATCAAACGAAACCGGATATAGCATCTATAGATTTGCATCGATAATTGAGCAAAACGAGCATTAGTGATAACAGTTTAAATAACTATTCATTAAAAGCCCCTTAACACCGGACTGGCGTCCTTACGGCGACCTAAGACTGTGTTTCTGGAAATTTCTGATTGTCGTAGTAAGGACGCCAATGACTTTTTTGGTAAAAATGCTGTTTTTCGCCTTCCCGTCACAACAGCGTCCTGGTTTATGGCGTTCTGCACGTCCTCACGGCGTCCTTAATACGTCCCCCGCGACCTTACCGCGTTCGTACTGCGTCCTTACGGCGACCAAAGCCGACCATACGGCGTCTGAGCGGCGTCCTTGGCCTTCTTACTGCGATCTTATTGCGACCATGGCGTCCCCGCAGCGACCGTACGGCGACCACACGGCGACCATACTGGTAGTATAAAAGGCCGGTTTTTTTGGAGAAATTTCATTTTCTTTCCAATCGTCGATGCGTGCAGAGAAATAAATTCAATAATGCCAAGAAATAAGACGCATGGGCGGGGTAATCCCCAAAAAGTAGCTAGTCCTTCACCATCTCCGGAGAGGGGCTCGGACACCGACACTCAGTCTGTTGCTAGCAGCATGCACCAAGCTGACAGTCCTGTTAAAAAAGTAAGCTAGTGACCAGAAGCGATTTATCATCAGAAGAAGAAGAGGTAATGGTACAGTGGCTTAAGGAGCATCCAATACCACTTTTGTTTTTTTCTAACTTGCATTTGCATTTTAAAAATAGTACCAGACATTACACTAACTGCATATACATGTATATATACTATCGTTTCAATGTATGTATGTCAACAAGGATAAAATTCTACATGCTATATAAGACAAGTGATTTCGAATTCATAACATTCGATAAGTAAACACTAATTTTTATCTTCATATAAATGTCAATGATTATTCTCCACCATAAAGTTGCATACGTATATCTAATAAATTATACAATTTCATTTATTTGCAGTTGAAGGCAAAGCTCGCATACCAAGGGTCGACCCAGGGTGAAGATGGCCCGGAACTTGCGAATCCAGACGAAATCCAGGGACCGTCTACCTCAATAACAAATGCCGACGAGCCTACAATCCTTGATGCCAGACCCAAACGCTCAAGAGTCAAGAGTCCTTGCAGTCAATGATCATTTTCTGTGGGTTTGAGCGGCGACCACACGACGTCCATGGCGACCTTACAGGGACCCTACCACGTTCCTACTACGACTATTGCGTTCTCTACATCGTCCCTACGACGTGCTTAACAGAACGCCGTAAAAACGCCGGACTTCGGCGACCACTTTGAACATGTTCAAAGTAGTCGCCATGGGCTCGCGTCCTGAGCAATTTTCGGCGACCTCACTGCGTTCTCTTGGGTCCTTACTGCGTCCCTCCGGCGTCTATGGCGTCCTCACTGCGACCTGGGTCGCCTTAAGGACTAAGTAAGGATGCCAGTCCGGTTAGACGGGGGTATAAGACACCTGCGCGTTCTAGTGACCCAGCGACAGCTTTCGCTTCTTAAGGTCCCTTTTTCGAACCCCAGGACCAGTTTATTTGTATTAAAAATTATAGTACATTCATCCTTGTCATTATAATGATATTAAGCAATAATCAATATGACAGTTTTGTTAATAGTACGATTATTGTGTAAAAGTCCCTTTACGAAACACAAAACGTGTGTATCTCTCTTTATACATACTAATCATGAACACTTAAGCAATTTTCCTAAGAGTAGTTTAAAAAGAAACATAAAAACATTTACAATTCTGAAGACCGGTTTAATTGTGTATCTGAAAAAAAAATGTGCTTGTTTGTGGCAAGTGTAAGAATCGCAAGAGGGGAAGTAAGCGCTGTGAGTAGTAAAACTCTTATGATAAATCAAAATGCTGACAGCAAATAAAGACGGTTGTAGAGAATAACAACTATAAAAACGCGAGTCACGAATGTATTCCTATGGAACCATCATTTGAATGAAATAACCTATTTTCGAAATCAAGTTCCACAAAATAAGCATCGTAGCTGCTTCACTAAATTACAAACGCTTTGCTTGGTAAAACCCTAGTATATTAATAAATTACATGTTTTATACTATAAAAAATGTGTAACTCTCAGTTTAACCCATTTATGCCTAGCGTCTAGAAAGAAGGCCTTGGCAAACAGCGTAGACCCAGATGAGACGTCGCATGATGCGGCGTCTCATCAGGGTTTGCGCTGTTTGCATAAAGGAATTTCTGTAAGAAATATTCTAAATATAGAAATAAATATATACATCCCTAATTTTGGAAATAAATTGATCCAATTTAGAAGGATGCAAGAGTCCACTAGGCATAAATGGGCTAAAGAAGTACAAGGCTTGATAAATATTTTGCATTAAACAATGATTGCTCTTCTGTGTATACCGAGTTGATACATGTCTATTCAACTAACTAAATGATTGAAGCAATTTACTATTAATAATCACTCTCAAACCAACCTTACCCACCCCCGGAAACCCGACATGCTGTGAGAAGTTGGAAATGCTAGGAGATGTAGCCGATTTATTTCAAAGAATTTCGGTAGGGTAAGTAAATCCAGTTCTATAATTGTTTAAAGGCATTTTTGAAATACAATATATTTTAGTGCATGCAAAGGAGGTTTTACCAGCGTATGTGAGGAAAATCCTGGTTATTAATATTCAGGATTAATTGAAATATGGCTATTTAAAGTCGACGATGCAGGGATTTTTCCCATATTTAGCACTTTATTTACAAATTTCGTTAAAGGTATGCCAGTGAAAAAGTTTTTTCACCGACAGTTATATTAACCAATGTCCCCGAGTATCATATCCGCCAGGGTTTCTTAAAAAGTTCGTATTGGTGGAAAAAATCGACTTTACATACAACGTGTTGATGAAAAAATGATATGACATGGTGCTGTACAAAGATGTCGAGATATGACATGTGTGAAGTTCATTTATAAACTTAAAAGCTCACTATTACAGCTGATTTATGCCCACTCTGACGCATTGTAGATCATTTTCATTGAACTTTGAGGTTTTATAATGATTTCCGCTCTAAAGCTAACTTAATTTCCAGCTAATTTGTATCTTTTTTTATTGTTTGAAAATCATTGTAAATGTAAAGCAATTGATTCATACAAGTAAAAATATACGTCCGGTAGGCAAACTAAACTTACATTTTGCATATATCACTACCAAAAAGAACGAAAAGAAACAAACATTTACACGCGTGCATTGTCGGAGATGTTTGCAAAGCTGTCAACTTGAAGTCATGTATAATAGATCCAAATTTAGTTCACATTTATGAAAGTCTACCGCCCATAATTGGAACTATAGGCACAAATTATAATTATAGATGTTTAGTTTGCCTACCGGACGTATATTTTTTACTAGTGTTGCAAGTCAGATATATCTTTTGTCCTCTATCAGTAGGAAGTAGCATAAAAAAAGACAAACCTACATGTTCTGTGAATATAGAGTATGAATATAGCCAAATTGTACTGTTCCATCTGAATATCCATTGTAAATAACTTTAGGAGTGGGAAAACGGGGCCTAATGCCATGTGCATTAAGTGTTTTAACCAGTGCAGAATTAGGGACGAAACTTTCCACTTTTAATGTGGGGTTTTTTTTGCGAAAATTCAGTATAGGCAGATAGCTTAAGAAACAGGCCATGATGTTTCAATCGAATAAATTATAGAATGAAGGTCAATCAAATGATAATCCACGATTACATTAAACAGGTTGTGCAAAATATTTATAGTAATGTTTTTTCAGCCACTAACCTCTTGCCAACGTAACCACGTGTTCGCCGTGCTGGATGATAAACTCTTTACCGGAAGAGGAATTCACCAATGACATCAGACATTGCGACAAAAATGCTGTCATTGTGACGTCATAAAAAGTGTTAAGCCCAGCGTTAGCGATCTCTTCCATTAGAACGAGAAGCATGTCCATTCCTCTAAAACAAAGAAATTCCTCGTTGAATTGGCCACCTTCGAGAGCCATTTTTCGGTTCAGAGCTGACAAAAACGGTATTTTAGCAAATTGCAGAAGTTCGACACATGCTTCAGCGTCCGTGTGCTCAAGGTTAGGAAATGTAAGTCTGTGTTTGATCCTGTCTCTGATTGCTGCAAGCGTCGTGTTCTCCACCGGTTCCCGACACTTCCGGTCCGCGTCTATCCCGAACTCCATACTCGTCCAAGGAGTCGCGAACTCGGACGCTCCCGTCTCGGATAAACACTGAGAACTTTCCCCGCGAGATCGCGGAACCTCGAGCAAGTTACTTGTACTCGTTTGTTGGGTTATTTTTTCTTTTTCCTCTACTGAATTCATAGAAGTCGTCTGCGTCGTGAATGCCGGAATCTCCGTTTGTGTCCAAATAGTTCGAGTCTCGACAGCTGGCCGGTAGCTGAGCATGGACAGCGATTTCTGAGAGATCACGCTTGCCCGGGATAAGGGCCCGCGTACGAAGGACGTTCGTGATAACCTGTCGGAACTCGAGCGATCCAGTGGCTCCATCGATCCCGCCGGCGCCAGGCTGAATGGCCTCCTAGTTTCGACATCATCATCATCATCATGGCATTCGACATTGATGACTACCCAGCTGTTGTTTGGGCCATTTAATTTTACATCTGAAGAACGTCCTGCTTCCGTTTCCTTTTGAGTCTCTCTCTCGGCCCTGGCGAGAATATTATCTTCGGACCGGGACCCATTTATAGGAGCCAGCTGCTCAGACACGTCCGTTTCAGCCTTCTCGCTTTCAGCGCGTTGCTCATCCTTGTGTTTCCGGAAACGCTTTAGAAAATTGAGTCTTCCTAAATGGAACTTCCGTTTCCTGTGTGAAGTTTCTGAGTCCGACTTGTCGTCATGGCGACCTCGAAGACGGTCGAATGTTCGCCGTAGTCGGTTCATGATCTGGTTTAAAACGTACATAAAATTAAGTTATACATGTATATAAATTAGAACTGACGGAACAGACATTAAATAAGTACATCGTCTTAATACATACAGTATAAAAGTAAGTATGTCACGTTTAAAATACATTTAAAAACATTATAATCAATACAAATGAAAACAAATACAAAAAAATAATTTGAAATGAAGAAAATACATTAGAAAACCGCATTAGAATCTTCGCAGCCATTGAATTCATATATGACGCTTATGTATGGTCAACGTACATGTAGGTATTATTTGATTGCGAATATGATGATCAATAATAACTAAATAAGTACTTAAATTCCATACATACAATGATAGCTGTAAACAAATGGTTCGATTATATTTTGTTTTATGGCGGATTGAGTCGCTTAAAGGGGCCTTTTCACAGATTTTGGCACGTTTTGAAGTTTGTCATTAAATGCTTTATATTGATAAATGTGAACATTGGATATAAAATGCTTCGGTAAATAATCAAGAATAAAATTTAAAAAAGAAAAAAAAGGTAACCGTCAGCAGGGCTCGAACCACGGACCCCTGGACTCCTTAAGTAAAAAGTCTGCGACTTAGACTACTCGGCCATCCTTCCGTATAGAATTTCTGATGTATTTTATACTTTAAATAAGCAATCTTCGTAGTTTCACAAAATATAACAATAACAGAACTTTCTAAATTATTAATTCGTTTCGCGTTGCAACGCTTTATAATTTTCGGGTTTTTAAATAGTCAAAAGATGCATATACCGGGTAATGGCTATTTTTGAGCATGGTAAATGTTTAGTATTACTGTTTCCTCACAAATATCATAATTAAAACGAAAATTTGCGAATCTGGAACATCTTTTTTCAATTTTGTCAATTTACCCAAACGTGAAAAGGCCCCTTTAAGTAATTGCGTCGACAATACCAACATAAACTTTATGAACACATTGTTCACGATACACGTTAAATTAAGTGTTGACTCAAACAACCACGCTGGGTATGCGGATACTTTGATAACAGATGGCACTTCAATACCAGATAACAACAAAAGCCACGCGCGAGAGGCAAGTTCATCATTGTTTTCAAAGTTATATCATAAATATTAGTTTTTTAGACAAGGCGCATGGTCGAGTGTATAAATGGTGTATCCTTTTCTATTGCAAAGAAAAACATCACGGAAGAATGGTAGATTTTTCCCCAAAAAATAGAAAATTCGGTCTGAAAACAGCATAAACTGGATGAAATGTAAACATTTCAACAAAATAAAACTACTTAGAAATATTGCAAGAAATTGTTTGATATTCCAGCATGTAGAGTAATCACTGTGCTTCAAATACTGAAATTTTGATAGTATTCAATGAAATATAAACGAAGATAGAGCATGTTTTAATAGGTGGTATTCATGAAGTTGCGGATACTTTGATTCCCGATATAGGGCACTTCGGATAACAGAGACTTTCAACAAATTAGGCACTCTGATAACCGAGTTTTATCTTCTACCTGAAATGCATTTATGTATATTATGGCTATTGTTACCAAACATTTTGAAGTACGAATCAATTTGCATTGTCAAGCCCGACACATTGGCAATTTATGCATAACGTAATTACATACACATGTAAAATATAACCAATGGCGTTGTTCGTTTTCAAAAATCTTATTACTTTTAATTTATACAATTAATATTATAAGTGCAAATTTTAAATAAGATTCAAATGCTTATTTCTGAAGTAATATATTTCAAGTGAAGACCGAAAATAATTGTCTAAATAATAAACTTGTTTTAAGTGGTAAATTGAGATTAAGAGATTTGAAAATACAACGGATTACTAGTATGTGGATCAACACGACTGTGTTCAATTGAACTTATAGCAGGACTCTAGATAAGGGGAGTAAGGGGTCTTAAAGCGGCCAATACACCTCATAAAATCCTTTGTCATTGGTGCTCATTAGAATCGCATCACGAAGACGATACTAATGCGTAGACACAATTTTTAAAAGAGAATGGAAAACTCCCTTTATATTGAGCTTTACACTTCCCTTTCCCTTTTATTATCATATTCCAAAGGGATAAGAACATGTTTCGGTAATTCCTTTTTAATTTACGTCAGTACATATATTTTTATTTATTGCCTGCTTACTATAGCAGTATTCCACAGCGAATTCTGCATTTCTGATTCACTAAATAGAGTGTGTTATATCTGGTAAAAAGTGTCGAGTTATCTGGAATCGAAGTGTCATTGTCTTTGAGATGATCGGTAAAAGAAGTGTCCATGAAAATTTGGCGTCCGACTCTTAAAACATTTGAATTTCCTCAAATACGTTATTCAACTAAAATTTAACATGTTATAACATTAATGGACATAATGATCTTTTATTTCGATAAGTTGGCACGTTCTTGATTTATTTCCAATTATTTTTATTTTGTTGAAATACGTACTGATCGTCGAATTCATGACGATTATCGATGAAAATTTATCTCTTTTTTATAATCCACTGGTTTTTTTTTCACGACTTTCTTGCTCCGCAATACGAAGTACTATACCATTACTCGACCGAACAATGTTACTTGTCTGAAAACCAAATTAACAGAACATAAATGCAAAAAAAGCTGAAGAACTCAACTCTCGCGCGTGGCTTTTGTTGTTATCTGGTATCGAAGTGCCATCTGTTATCAAAGTATCCGCATACCTGGCGTGAACAACAGGATGGTATATTAAACTTAAATACTGATATATCATGTTGACTGGCCACCACTGTCAGTACGAATGTCGAGTGGCTAAACCAATTATTAATTAATATCTGGAGAGCTCAAGATTTCTGTTGTACAATGCGATCGACAGAGTGACACATTACATCGTCCTATCAAATCTTGCTTTCATAAACACTAGTATGGTTTGGGCGTTTACATTGTCGGTGTTGAATTTTCGATCAGATTGTAAGCTTCGTTCGTCGTCATCAAAATGTACGTGGATGTTATGCGTTAACAATTATTCCGAAAAATACATCCGCGACATTAGTCATAACAATTATCGTTGATAAATACATCCGCGACATTAGTCATAACAATTATCGTTGATAAATACATCCGCGACATTAGTCATAACAATTATCGTTGATTGATTTTAGTGACAGCATTAACCCATTTATGCATAGCGTCTAGAAAAAAGGCATTGGTAAATAGCATCACAAAATAAAGACAGAACAACAACAAAGACAGAACAACAATGGTTTGGGCGTTTACATTGTCGGTGTTGAATTTTCGATCAAATTGTAAGCTTCGTCGTCGTCATCAAAATGTACGTGGATGTTATGCGTTAACAATTATTCCGAAAAAACATCCGCGACATTAGTCATAACAATTATCGTTGATTGATTTAGTGACAGCATAAACCCATTTATGCATAGCGTCTAGAAAAAAGGCATTGCAAACAGATATCTTCTTTTGTCTATTCGCCTCAATTAGCATTAGTAAAACGACAATTTCATAACATAACGGCAATGATTGTAAGTGTTAAGTGGGTATTACTATTATGATTTAAGCTGAATTTCATGTTCTGTGTATTTTTTTCCAATTCAAAGAGATCTAAAGTACAGCATAGACCTGTGATTTCAACCTTGAATTTTATTTCGAAAAAAAAAATCATCCGAGTGTGTTACCGTATCCGTAAAGTATCGAAATTTATACAGTTTGCAATGGTAAATCGAAAACTATCAAGGATTCTTCTGTTGCTTCCTATTTGTTTCAAATTCTTCGATTGTTTTTGTTATATTTTCTTGATGTTGTTTTTTTGTTTGTTATATTTATATTATATATAGATATTTTTGCATGCTATGCATTATTTTTCTTATACTGTAGTATAATAATCAAAATTGCTTACAATATTTCTTCGTATAGACTTACTTCATCTCTTTTATGCATTCATGATATGATTGTATTTTGCCAAAAGCTTGTATTGCTGTTTATGCGAATAAATAAACCGTATAAACCGTAGGCGTACTTTTAGTTAACATATAACTGCACATGAGTCGTCTGATCATACGGTATGTTTGTCACTAAGGAGAGTGACCATCAATACATATCAATAGAGGTATATGGACAACATAAGGTTATGAACGCATGAAGTGTACTAGTATACAAATCTGTCAGTGGTCGTAAATGTAAGAACGCGAAACAATTTACAGCATATCCACTACGGCTATCGTAAATGTCATATAATGGGGCGTGCCGTTCGTTATTCAGAGACTTAATTAAATAAATTCCGAAAACGGCTATAAGACATCGACATGGGTACCCACCCTTTGAAAATATTGTGACTTAGTTACGTTAGAAATGATGTAATGGCAGTTTTATTGCTGCTGTATAAACGCAGTTTGTAGAGCAATTTTCTGTTTTATGCACGATAAAGGTATTAATAAAGGCGAGCTTAACAAATGTTAAGGGTCTTTGCTGTAAGAACAAAATGTTAACACATAAATATGAATCGCATTTGAGCTTCCGCTTTTTTACGCATGTATACATCTAGAAAAGAAGTGTATGTTGTGTAAGATTTTGTTCGTTTAGCAGCAAAATTTTGTATATGACGCTATGTGTATATAATTAAGACTTTAATTCTTTCATTTTAATCTTGAAATGACCTTTCTCAACATGTCTTGATAAAGAAATAAAGCACAACATATAATATTGCTTTTTGATAAGATTTCATCAGAGTTTTAAGAAAAAAAGTAATTCTTAGATATATTTAATTCTAAGAATTAAACTTTCAATTTGGTTTGAGTACAGCAAACGCATAAAGTACCCGATTTGCATATGATTTAAAACAAACAATAGTGAAACATATATGCCTCGTTCTGGGATAATTGCTCTCCGTGCATGTACGTAAAGCGTCGTCCAATAGAAACCTGTGATGTCCGAACAGGCTAATAATGGACGACACTTTACGCTTTTATGGATTTTTTCATTTCAATATGGTCCCTTTTAAGCGAAAATCCAGTACGTGCTATAGTCATATGAGGCTTCATAAACGTGTAATACCTGGTATCCAAGGTATATACATAAAAAGTCATAACTCATTTCAATTTAACGCCAGTCGATACTTACTGGCATTTGGAAAATAAATAAACAGATACAGACACGTTAAATTGAAAATGCTGACTTTAATGTATAACTAAGAGTTTAACTTAACCCATTTATGCCTTGCGTCTAGAAAAAAGGCATTGGCAATCAGCGTAGACCCAGATGAGACGCCGCATGATGCGGCGTCTCATCAGGGTCTGAGCTGTTTGCTTAAATGAATTTATGTAAAAAAATATTCCTAAATATAGAAATAAATATAATAGACATCCCTAATTTTGGAAATAAATAGATCCAATTTAGAAGGATGGGAAAGTCCACTAGGCATAAATGGGTTAAATTACAATGGTGTTTTTCAAAGCGCACACATGCTGACTTCTGTGAACGCTCTCTCGGGAAGCTCATATAAGTTGAAATAAATGGAGCGGTTTAGTATAAGTTTAAACCTACAGGCACTGAGTATAATATTATAATATATTTATCGTTAAGAGCTACAAATAATCTTGTCCATCTGTAGAAAGTGTATGTGTGGTAAATGTTGGTTTCTAAGCATGGCAAGTGGGTGTCCCGGATCTTAACGATACTTGTCATAAGTATCTGCACATGCACATAGAATGTGATAGATTGTTGAAAACAAACGTATCATGTGTTGACGATGATTAACATATAGGAATAATAAGCCAAATTGTCGATGGTTTCATCAGTATGTTTTATTTTTATGTCTGCTTAAGTGTAAATGTGTGTGTTTCTTGCAAATCCATTGTTTTCGTTTTGTTGTGACGTTTCTAGTTCCTTTTGCAACAGAAGTGGAAAGATCCCTTTAAGCTGCAATATTGACCATGCGTTTATAAGGCCATACTGCTCTTTGATGCCAAATGATATACATGTACATGTGTATATTTATGACAAAGTATAGAGTTCTTCAGTTAACACATTTTTTTTAGGTATTTCATGTATGCCTACATGTTTTGTATGTATGTGAAGTATTCCATTCATGTAATCTACCATATGCTTTCGTTGCGAACTTTACTGCTCTACTAACATTTATTGCTTTGTATTAGTACGTAATCATATAGTGCTTGTAATTCAACAACTGTTGAAGTTACCGCGGAATACATTATAACACACTTTCATGTACAGTAACGCAAAATATATACATAAGTATGCGGTTTCTAAAGCTTAAATTGCTTTACTCACACCTTTCTAAAGAAGAACAAAGAGGAATTTTATTACTTTTTCGCTTTGCTAAGGTGTTGTTGTTTGTTTTCTAAATTGAAATAAACGCATACTTTTCCTTTATTAGAATCTTACACGTTCAACATAGTTGCAATTCATATACTTGTTAACTTTCATGAACTACCATGAACAATGGGATTTGTATTATTGCTTAACATGTGTTGCTTTCGCTTCCTTAGGTTTTGTTAGACGAGTAAATGTAAATATTAATGAATTCATCGTGTGTTGGTGAGTAAGATAACTCCTCCTTAATATTAGTTCGATGATCATGTTTTAACTACTGTTAATAATGTATTGATATTAGTTATGTATTTATTATGTATAATCTTCAGTAAACACGCTTAATCATAATTTAAGTGCTTGTTTTAATTATGTAAATACTAGTATGTATATTTATATTGATGATTGTTAACATTGGAAATTAAGAGCTCCAGTGAAAATCGAGAATAAAATTTAAAAAAAGAAAAAAAAGTAACCCACAACTGGGTTCGAACCACTGACCCCTGGAGTCCTGGAGTAAATCATCTAGACCACTCGGCCATCCGCGCTCATGCAATGTAGAAAGTATTTTATACTTGATATAAGCAATCCGCGTAGTTTCACAAAATATAACGACAACAACAGAACTCTCCAAATCATTAAATCGTTTCGCGTTGTAACGCTTTATAATTTTCAGGTTTTTAAATCGTCAAATGATGCATATATTGGCTATTTTAGAGCTTCGTAAATGTTCAGTTTTACTGTTTCCTCACAAATATCATAACTTAAACAAAAATTTGCGAATCTGAAACATCTTTTTTAAATTTTGTCAATATACCAAAACGTGAAAAGGCCCCTTTAATGTTGTTATCACATTGCATGCACAAAAATGTTTTCGATGGGTCATCGGCCTTCTGGAAATGCTGTAAAAAGTATTTTTAAATCTAAAAAGCGTTGCTGTAATAACATTAACAATCCAGAATGATAAAACATCGGGTTAATGCAATATCTTACTTTCACATATCAAACATATGCATAATACATGTACATGTATGCAGTCACAGATTAGGGTAATCACGTGACAAACAAGCTGGTCGAAACAGGTATTTTTCGCAGTTTTATATTCTTAATTATTGTTATTAATTATTAAAATGCCGCTTACTTTCCAGCCATATCGACAAGAAAGTGATTAGCGTTTATATCGTATTAATATTCGCTATATATCTCAACTTTACTCGCTGCGAAATTTCTTAAGTCACAAAATTGCAGCACTCGCTAAGAAAATTCGCAGCGAGGAAAGTCGAGATAAAGAGCGCATATAATACGATATACATGCTAATCACTTTTTTGCTGATATGGCTGGAAAGTGAGCGGCATTTAAACAATTAGTACAAGTAATGTAGGGTATAAAACAGCAAAAGATAAATGCCTCGGCATTGACGTCGCCATATTGTTTGCCAAGTGATTACCTCCTGATTGTAACATCACCATTAATACTTTTAGTCTGTGTATTAATATTTGTCATTGGCTTTGTGAGAACAGATTTTATAAATATCACTACATATTGCTTACCTTTTTAAACTATATCCACATATTAATACTTCTATAAATCTGATTTGTTGTCACGATGTCTTTGATGCGACCTAATCTGTCCACTGCAATCAAAAGCCCGATTCTTTTTCACAAGATGAGTTTTCTTCCGCATCCTATATGTTAAGGGTCAATCTGTTCAAGTGTGTTTTTATTGAATTTGACGACACGTTGCAACAACATCTAAGTATAAAGACACGGGATCTACAATGTTTTCATCGCTTGTATTATATTAAATTTCCGTTTCGTAAGTAGAAACATCCGATTTTAATAATAACATCAAGTCATGCTTTTGAAGGAATCTCATTTTCCAGAAATACATAAACGATAAATTGAATCATGAAGCACACGAAATCGAATGTATTCGTTTCTGAATAAATAAAACAACAAACAATTCATACCAATCTATTCCCTATTGTGTATGTAAATGTGATATATTTAGCACTAATGTTATAAATGTAACGATCGCGCAATGAAATGTCTTCAATCTCTTAAATGTCAATCAACTTATGCACGTCCCGATAGCGTTTAAGGAAAAGTAGTAAATAAATACGTTTATTTAAGTACATAACATATTGAAACAATGTCTGCCTTTTCAGTTCGAAAATGTATCGCTATTAACACCAAATCAGGCCAAATCGACAAAACGGAAAAGTTATTTGGTAAACACATGGAATGTTCGGTATGGCCAGAATATCCATCGTTATTGTATATGGCGTGTATCGTTTGTGGTGATATATTTAGCCATAGCGTTCGCGAACCTCATGTTGTGTTTTATGTAAACATTATAACGTAATTAGCGCGTCTGACATGTCGCTCGCTACGTTATCTGATTGATGCAACGTACGCTCGTAAAACGTCCTGCTGCGTTAACGTCTATCAGTCCGTTACGTTCGAGGTGTAGTACGCAATACATCTATCCAGATGTGTCATACATATTTGTGCACAATCTTGTAGTTTTCCTGCTACCGTGCATAACATGTAATCAACTCTTCACTTTCTCAAATCATTAAGTTTTTGATTTTGTTTAAGTTAATTGTGTGTCTTATGCCACTTATGACCAGCGTAGATCCAGAACAGTATGCGCATCCGCGCTGGTCAGGAGCTGCCCTCTCCGCTAATGAGACGACAACACCTTGCGTAACTTAGCGGACAGGGCAGCTTCTTACCACACTTCGCGGATGCACAGGCTTGCAGCATATGACATAAAACCCATTTTCGCATGACGGGACTCATATGTTGTACCCTTAAATCGTTATGAAGTGTGATACATATACACGTATATATATATATATATATATATATATATATATATATATATATATATATATATATATATATATATATATATATATATATATATATATCTATATATATATATATATATATATATATATATATATATATATATCTATATACATACTGCAGTACTTAGTCTTTGATATCTGTCTGATCTTCAAATTTAAAGGAGACATTAACAAGTAACGGCGCCTCTTGCTGGTATTATGTTTGCCACCAGCACAAGTGCCCCTATCTGACCTAAGCGAAAGAGCGACTTACCCGGTAGATATAAAAAGACTTCATGCCGCGTGGAGATCCGCGATCTAGACTCGATAGATGAGATATCATAATATATTCATCTCCTGTATACTGATGATGTATGTACAATACTTCCAACTGCATTTGTAACAATCTTATTTTACAAACCACGAGGTTTGCTTTTTGTGTTGCTTTTTTGTATCTAACATATTTTTCTTCTTATTTATTTTTGTATAAAATCACGTGACAATATATATGTGCGATTATATATATAGACAGACAGACAAATATTTTATTCGAGACTCATACAAAGTATATAATATATATATATATATATATATATATATATATATATATATATATATATATATATATATATATATATATATATATATATATATATATATATATATATATATATATATATATATGTGCGCGCCCATTTGCCCATCGGACTGCTCTACGCTGTAATTTTTCTATTTTGTCAGTATTCTATTTGGTATGTGGGCTCCAGACAGAGGACGCATATTCTACCTGGGGTCTAAATAAGGTCTTATAGGCTACTTCTCTGATGTTTTCATTTAAAGTCTGTATATTTCTGCGGATGAAACCAAGAGATTTATTAGCATTTGTTGTAATGTTGTTAATATGTTTGTTCCAAGAGAGATCTTCTGAAATAGAAACACCTTAATATTTAGCACTGTCTACGACTTCGAGGATTTGTCCATGTAGCCTGTAATTGAAGATGAATTCATGTTTTTTTTTTCTTAGAAATAATAAGGACAACACATTTACTAGAGTTAAACTCCATGTCCCACAGGTTTTCCAAACGTACTAATTTGTCTAAATCATTTTGAAGAGATGCGCAGTCTTGCAAGTTGTTAATAGTCAAGTATACAGCAGTGTCATCTGCAAACAAACGAACTTGAGAAGAGATAGAGTTAGGAAGATCATTTATGTATAAAAGAAAGAGTAAGGGACCAAGTGCTGAACCTTGTGGCACGCCCGATGTTACAGTGACTTCTGATGAACATTCTCCTTCCAGTACAACTGTTTGCGACCTACCAATAAGAAAAGACTTGATCCAGGAAACTGTAGATTTGTTAACTCCATGTTGCTGTAATTTAAAAAGTAATTTAAGGTGGTTGACTTTATTCAAAGATTTGCTAAAGTCTAGAAGTATACGATCTGTTTGCTGACCATTTACGAGATTGCGAGCCAGTTCGTCGACAAGTTGAATAAGTTGAGTTTCGCAGGAACCTCGTTCCCTGAAACCATGTTGAAAATCATACAAAATGTTATGTTTGTTAAAATGTGCTGTGAGGTTGGAAGCTACAATATGAGCTAAACTTTACAAAGAATGCTGGTTAATGAGATTGGTCTATAGTTAGCTGGATCCAAATCTTTGGTAAAATACCTAAATATGTCAAGAGATTTCTGAAATAGAAGAGATAGTATAGGTGAGATTTGATGTCGAAGATTTTGAAGGACTAGTGGCCTGATGTTGTCTGGACCTGCAGCTTTGTAGGGTTTCAGTTTGGAAAGGAGCTTCATGACACCGTTGACCGAGATAGTGATTTCTGGCATGATTGGGTGTCTGCTACTTGAAGAAGAATGAACATTAGAATTATCTAGGGCTGAAAAGCAAGATTGAGATAGAGTTAGGGGGGGGGGGGGGGGGGCATGGGGCTTAACACTGACTAAAATTGCTGGTTCAGGATATTGACTTTGTCTTTATTTGAAGATTTTGTTGTACCTGAAATGTTATCGTATAATGTCAAAATACCGCATGCATCTTGTTTGGCGCTCATGATTAGGCTGAAAAGTTTTTTTATGTTAAATTTTGAGCTGTATTCATCTGTTTCGCCATTTTGGTCTTGCATGCCTAAAAGAAACTTATTCAAAATATAAAAAATTTGAAATCACAATTTGTTCTTAGGGTATGTGCATGGGTACACAAATTCACATTAAATGTAACACAATGATTGTGGATTTTAAATCTTAGTGTTTTGTATCCTTATGTTTGCGTTTTGTACATAATAAAATATTTTGGTAATATATAAACACGAGAGTAAATAAAAATAAACATGTTTAAGAAGTTAGTATTTAAAATTTCTCAAAACTTGTCTTGCGGAATTGTATATTTCTGATTTCGTAATTATTTGCTTAAGTACATAGGCAGTTTCGATTTAGTAATTAACATATGGACGGCATTTTTAAGGGCACATTTATTCGGATATTTCGGACAAACACTGTTGTGTATTTTTCTTATTACCATGTACAAAACAGAAATTACAGTTGTTATAAACGTCTACACCCCTTTTTTTAACATCAGTTAACAGCAAAATGTGGGGCTGCCCAATGTACGGGCAAGCTTATAATATAACATAAACGGTCAAGTTACCATTACCGGATCATAACCCTTGGCGGATCACATTGATGTTCAAGACTGTGTATCGCGATAAATAGTTGACATTTTTATATGATATTTTGCATACAGTATCTTCAAGGCCTGTTGTTGTTTTTTTAAGCATTGATTTAGTCGTTATCGGAGCTACTCTTTGTCAAACATTTCAGTATAATTTGCTGACATGTATATACCACTTTGTTGACTTCCGTATTGTTTCCAAATTGAGGTTGAACATTTTTCTTGGCCACATGCTATAACTCTGTTGGAAAGTAAAAAGTTTACGCATTAACTTAAAGGCCATTTAGTAGTCTTTCTGCCTGCTAAAGTCCATTTCAGTTTTGATTCGTGTTTAAGATTTCGCAACACCTTAAATGAAATGAAGAATTAGAGCAATAACTGATAAAGCGTGATAATAAAATTTTAATATGCGTATTGATATTAAATAATATAATATATTAAAATATATGCAAACCTTGTTGCTTCTTACAATAAATGATCTTAATCTTAATGTTTTATTTATGTTCCATGTTCAATATCGATGATTAGATATGATTCAAACAATTTAAATGAGATGCCCATATCTTTTTGATCTTTTTAGGATTGTCAACAGATAATTCACGCAATAACACCATGCATAAAGTGTGGATACAAAATCACATATAGAAAACAATTAATAACAAAAAAAGAATATAATTCATAACTGGCAATGTTACTGGGTCATTGTAAACAACACATTTTATGTTTGGACATGTTAAATGTAGATGCCCCCCCTGATTGGTTTCGATCACATGATCCGTTATGGCTACAACTGATCCATTAATGCATGAATTCTGTGGCGAAAAAATGTATCACAAATACATTTTGCCTGCGTTTAAAAATAAGACTATGTGCTGAATCAGTAAGCAAAGGGCATTTAAGGTAATATTTAATCAAACTGGTTGTAAAAGAAGTCTCAAAACATTTATTGATTTTCACCAGAATAACTTAATTACGATACTGATTTGGTATTGGTAAGTAACTTGACTGTAACTTAAGATGTCTGTTTTATATTACTCAAGTAATCATTGCCTGCACATTATTGTTGAACAAAACAAATAAATATAAATGTTTGACATAAACAAATGTTACTAAACAAACCAAAAAAAATGTAATTTGTTTTTTAGACAATTTAAGCTAAAAACCAAATTTTTAAGAGCTCTATGTATAGAAACCACTTTTATTGTTTTCAAACTCTTTAATATCAAGTTTGATTGTTCTTCTCTTTTTTATTAAACAATGTAAGAAATGTCAATTTTAAGCATCATATTAATAGAAGAAAGTGAAGGCATTTGAATAATAAGACATTTGAAAATATAATTGGAAAAATTGTTATAAATTATTGGGCATCTCAAAATCACTTCCCTAACAACATTTATTGTATCTATCTTTACATATTTCTTTTACATAGTTGTAACATCCATTTGTTCATTTAGCCCAGCAAAAAAAGAACAACTGAATGACATTTTCTTATAAACATTCACGTGCTTAATTGTGGTCCACAGAAAAAATCAAATGGTTAAAATATATATATTTTATTATTACAAATGTGTTTTATTCTTCACACATTGAGTACACACAGTGATGCACTTGTAAGTATGTGATTGTAAATAAGATGGAAATTATTTTGGGCAAGCTACATTTATTTAAAGGGGCCTTTTCAGGCTTTGGTAAATTGACAAAATTGAAAAAAATTGTTTCAGATTCGCAAATTTTTCTTGAAGTTATGATATTTGTGAGAAAACAGTAATACTGAAAATTTACCATGCTCTAAAATATCCATTAGATGCATCTTTTGATGATTTAAAAACCTGAAAATTATAAAGCGTTGCAACGCGAAATGATGGAATAATTTGGAGAATTCTGTTGTTGTCGTATTTTTTGATACTACGCATATTGCATATATTAAGTGAAAAATATGTTGTTCATGATATATGAGAGCGGATGGTCTAATGGATAGATCGGGAGACTTGCTCCATGGCTCCAAGGGGTCAGTGGTTCGAACCCCGTTGAGGGTTACCAGTGATTTTTTTGTCCAATTGGGAAAAGTAGCCGTACCGGTCCAATTGGGAAAAATTGAGGCGTGAAAACCTGAAAATTTTGAAAAATCGAGTCGAGAAACCCTCAAATTGGGAAATTGGTGTATTTGATTTTATGCTCCCAAATACTTTTTAATTGATTCTAAGTGTTTTCAAGCTGTCAATATTATATTTACCTAGTTTCAAACCATAGAGCTGCACAGGGAAACTAACAACTGTTGCATTTAAAAAAAAAAATTAAAAAAAAAATTATTTTAAATTTTTTTACCTTAAATTGGGAATTTTTGGCCAGCAATTGGAAAATTTGTAGTTTTTTTGTAATTGGAAAAGTGCCGTTTACCAGTACTTTATAAAAAAGGAAAATAATCGCTGGTTATTTTTTTTTTAATTTTTTTTTATGTATTCTTGTTTTTTTACTGGAGATTTTGAGACCCAATGTAAACATTTATCAGTAAAAAGCATTTAATGACAAACTTTAAAACATGCCAAAATCTGTGAAAAGGCCCCTTTAACAAAAAAATCATATATATTTGCATGATTTTATTTAAAGGTGCACCAAACATTTACTTCAATTTAATACATTCACATGTCCATGGTCCATTATTATAAAGCTAAAATGTTGTAATTGAATTACTCTTCTGTTTCATGTCAAGGTCAACAATTGACAACAAAGTTTAAAGTATGCTGGTGATCTAGACCAGTAATTTGCCTATGGACTGCGTATTCTTGTTCTTCATGATCCATAGGTTTTATAAATTGGGTGGATCATTAAACTTACTTTGTGAAGGACAAAAATGCTTGTGAAGTCAATCTTTTACAATCATAGATTTATTTTATTTCCCAAAAACATTTTAAACCTTGAGTTCAAGGCATTCTTATTGTTTAACAGATTTGATGAGAAGGAAAGTATTTCTGGGTGCAACAATGCAAAGTCATCTGTTCAACGAGGTGTAAAGCAGTCGGTTATAGCTCAATATCCTTTCATAGAAAATTACTTGAGCGAGATTATGCCAAAGAAGGATGCCGTCAAGTTAATCAAATGGTTGGTGCTGAGTTTTGTGATGTTTGATTTGACTAAGATTATTTTCAGTATACAGTCCATAAGTATTTTATTAATAAACATTCATCATGATAAATAAATTGTGTAAAGAAGCATGTATCCCGTCTGATATAAATAAAAAATGTGATAAAAAGCATGTGTTCTTTAATGCTTTGTAAAGAAAATGACACTTAATTTTATGATGACATTTATTTATTTAATGCTATTTAATATAAAAATATATTATATCTCTGTCAATAATTTATACTGTTTGTTGTTTTTCAGTCATGAACACATAGAGATTCTGGCCAATGCAGCTGGAGAACCAGTGTTCTTCCGACAGAGGGACGGCCCTTACATACCCTCCTTGAAGCTCTTGCATAAGTGTACGCTTATGAGTTAATATATAAGTAACACTTCTCAAATACCTTTGATTCACGCTGTAGGACAACGTTGCTTAATGTCGTCTCAGATAAGCCTGTGCAGCCAGCACAGGTTTATCAGGGATGACACTTTGAGCTCTTATGGTATTTTTTTTGCAAAGGAAGTCTCTTCTTAGTGAGAATCAAGTCAAGGCTGACTTTGTCATCCCTGATTAGCCTGTATAGTCTGCACAGGCTAATCTGGAATGACATTAAGCACATGTATTAAGCTCATTTTAAAAAAGCTTTGGGAAACTCATTTCTGATTTGCAAATGTGAAACAGTGCATGGAAATGGGTACAATTATAATGATTCAGTAACAATTTTAAAGTTTCTTTACACTTAAAAGCTATTTCTATTGTTCTTTTATTTTTGAAATCTGAGATGAAAAGTTTGAATTTGTATTATGCCCACCTTCGGAGAAGAGGGGGTATATTTTTATGCCCCCGGATCGAAAGATCGGGGGTATATTGTTTTTGGCCTGTCTGTCTGTCTGTCATAGTGTCAGTCAGTCATTGTATGTGTGTGTCACAAAACTTTAACCTTGGTTAAACTTTTATAACTTTTGCAATATTGAAGATAGCAACTTCATATTTGGCATGCATGTGTATCTCATGGAGCTGCACATTTTGGGTGGTGAAAAATAAAGGTCAAGGTCATCCTTCAAGGTAAAAGGTCAAATATCATTGTTTTTTTCTTTCCTAAAACTTAAACCTTCGTTAAGGTTTGGTCATAACTTTTTTTTCGAAGAAAAGGGGGCATATAGTGATCGGACTGTCTGTCTGTCTGTCTGTCCGTCTTTCCGTCACACTTTGCGTTTAGGTTTCGAAAAATGCTCATAACTTCTATGTCCCTTGAGATATAACCTTCATATTTGGTATGCATGTGTATATGGACAAGGCCTTTCCATACGCACACAAAATTTTACCCCTGTGACCTTGACCTTGAACTTAGGGTCCGCGTTTAAGTTTCGAAATCTGCGTTTAGGTTTTGAAAAATGCTCATAACTTCTATGTTCCTTGAGATATAACCTTCATATTTGGTATGCATGTGTATATGGACAAAGCTGTTCCATACGCACAAAAAAAAATTTACCCCTGTGACCTTGACCTTGAGCTTAGGGTCCGCGTTTTGGTTTCGAAATCTGCGTTTAGGTTTTGAAAAATGCTCATAACTTCTATGTTCCTTGAGATATAACCTTCATATTTGGTATGAATGTGTATATGGACAAGGTCTTTCCATATGCACACAAATTTTGACCCCTGTGACCTTGACCTTGAAGTAAGGGTCCGCGTTTAGGTTTTGAAATCTGCGTTTAGGTTTTGAAAAATGCTCATAACTTCTATGTCCCTTGAGATATAACCTTCATATTTGGTATGCATGTGTATACGAACAAGGCCTTTCCATACGCACACAAATTTTGACCCCTGTGACCTTGACCTTGAACTTAGGGTCCGCGTTTAGGTTTCGAAATCTGCGTTTAGGTTTCGAAAACAGCTCCTAACTTCTATCAAGCGTTTATAGGGGGCATAAGTCATCCTATGGTGACAGCTCTTGTTAATATTGAACATAGCAACTTGATATTTGGCATGCTTGTGTATCTCATGGAGCTGCACATTTTGAGTGGCTAAAGGTCAAGGTCATTGTTCAAGGTAAAAGGTCAAATTTATGGCTTCAAAGCGGCGCAACTATGGGGCTAAAAAAGTAAGATTTTATCAGGTTTTATAGTGGTTTAAGATTTACATGTATTAGAGCATGATTTCTTTAAACTGATGTTATTTAATGCATTTTATATGTAATGTTTGTTGCTTACAAAATTGTCCAGTTTCAACTTATATCAGTGCTTAATTATACTTTTGACACAAATTTACACAAGAAGTAATGTATCAGTTTCAATACAAAAGTGTATGTTGCGTTATTGGAAATAAAATTAAATGAAGGCCAGGGACTATAATGTTTATTTATTTTTGCAAACACATTTTCAAAGATATATATTATCAGTAAAATAATCACCAAAACAGCCACTACACCCCATTAAATTGTGCATGCAAAAGATATATTATTACTGGTACTTTTATTTCTTTAGTAACTCTTTCCCACTTAGAAGCAAAGTAACATTGGCTATAAACAAACCATCAAAAAACCAGAACAGCATGTGAGTGACAGCAAAATATTATTTTATTTCTTTATTAAAAGAAAATTGCATACTAACAAGAATGATTGGAATTTTTTCTGCTTTCAGTTCCATTTATTTT
This sequence comes from Dreissena polymorpha, assembly GCF_020536995.1. NCBI lineage: Eukaryota > Metazoa > Mollusca > Bivalvia > Myida > Dreissenidae > Dreissena > Dreissena polymorpha. Next base: position 102,167,099 of record NC_068358.1, on the reverse strand, counting down.
GCCCCACATGCAGGTAGACAAGGGGGCGATCAAGTTTGTGTTGAGTGGAGCCAATATCATGTGCCCTGGCCTTACCTCCCCTGGAGCTAGGATGACCAAGCTCGAAAAGGATCAGATTGTTGTATCCTTGTTTGATTAGATTGATCAGATTATTGTATCCTTGTTTAATCAGATTGTTGTATCTGTGTTTGATCAGATTGATTGATCAGATTGTTGTATCCTTGTTTGATCAGATTGATTGATCAGATTGTTGTATCTGTGTTTGATCAGATTGATTGATCAGATTGCTGTATCCATGTTTGATCAGATTGATTGATCAGATTGTTGTATCCTTGTTTGATCAGATTGATTGATGGGATTGTTGTATCCTTGTTTGATCAGATTGTTGTATCCGCGTTTGATCAGAATGATCAGATTGTTGTATCCACGTTTGATCAGATTGATTGATCAGATTGTTGTATCCGCGTTTGATCAGATTGATTGATCAGATTGTTGTATCCGCGTTTGATCAGATTGATTGATCAGATTGTTGTATCATTGTTTGATCAGATTGATTGATCAGATTGTTGTATCCTTGTTTGATCAGCTTGATTGATTGTGTTGTTTTTTCCTTGTTTGAAGACACTCCGCTTTATATATTTTTGTTTAGAGGAAGTCTCTTTAAAAATACAGTTAAGGCAGAAATTATTGTCCCTAATTAGTCTATACAGACTGAACAGGCTAATCTGGGACGACATTTTACTCACATGAATAAAGCCCTGTTTAAATTCACATAACATCCCTAATGGAATTGTATGGCATGTGCTAGGTCATTTGGTTCCTTAGAGCTAGTTCACGTCAGTTGGCCGGGCATCACAAGCTTTCTTTGGCATGTGAACAATGAATAATGTTGCTATATGTGAATAATGTTTTCTATGTTAAAATATTAAATGACTGATTATAGTGTAGTCTTAGTCTTAAAAGTGCGCAGTCTTTGCAAAACATGCTTAAAGGGCAGGTCATCCAGACACGCATTCTTTAAGAAGTTGTCATACTGAAAGAAAAATGTATAGCCCATACTGTTTTCACATTGGTAAGCTCGTTTCAACAAAAAGAATGCAAAAGATACTGGGAGGTGCTGTCTTGTTCTTTTTTGCTCACCTTAGCACAATGTGCTCATGGTGAGCTTTTGTGATCGCCTTTTGTCTGTCGTGCGGCGTCCGTTGTGTGGCGTCAATATTTTGCCTTGTGAACACTCTAGAGGCCACATTTATTATCCCATCTTCATGTAACTGGGTCAAAATATTTGTCCCATTGATACCTCTACTGACTTCGAAACTGGGTCAAAAACTAGGTCACTAGTTTAAAAAAAAGAAAAACCTTGTGAACACTGTAGAAGTCACATTTGATGCCCAATCTTCATGTAGCTTTGTCAAAATGTTTGTCTAAATGATATGTTGGTTGAGTTCAAAAATGGTTCCGGTCTGTTAAAAAACATGGCCGCCAGGGGGCGGGCAGTATTCCTTATATGGCTATAGAGAAACCTTGTGAACACTCTAGAAGTAACAATGTTTGCCCAATCATCATGAAACCTGGTCAAAACATTGGTTTCATTGATATCTCGGATGAGTTTGAAAATGGTCCAGATCGGTGGAAAAACATGGCCACCAGGGGGTGGGACAGTTTTCTCAATATGTATATAGTGAAAACATGTGAACACTCTAGAAGTCATATTTTTGGTCCTAACTTCATGAAATTTGGTCAGAACATGTGTTTTCTGGATATGACGGTTGAGTTCGAAAATGGTTCAGATCAGTAAAAAAACATGGCCGCCAAGGGGGGTCATTTTCCTTAAATTTATATAGTAAAAAAAACTTGTGAACACTCTAGAAGTCACATTTGTTTGCCTAATCATCATCATTTTTTTTCTAAACATCGATTTTACAGATATCTTGGAGGAGTTCGAAAATGGTCATGATGGGTGAAAAAATATGGCCGCCAGGGGTTGGGGCAGTTTTCTCTATATGTATATAGTGAAAACATGTGAACAGTCTAGAAGACACATTTTTTGCCCAATCTTCATGAAATTTGGTCAGAACATTTGTTTCCTTATACGACAGTTGAGTTCCAAAATGGTTTGGATCAGTAAAAAAACATGGCCACCAGGGGGGGGGGGGTCTTTTTCCTTATATATAGAGAGAAAAACAGCTTGTGAACACTCTAGTATCCTGAATTTCTGGCAGTTTTGTCTGAGCTATCCTCTTCCTTCCTGCTGGTTTACCTCTTCCAGACATTTTGTGATGCTTTTGTTATAAAACTAAGAAATATATCTGCAGATTAATGTAGATTTTTATGCCCCCCTTCGAAGAAGAGGGGGTATATTGTTTTGCTCATGTAGGTCCGTCTGTATGTCCGTCCGTATGTCCGTCCACCAGATGGTTTCCGGATGATAACTCAAGAACGCTTAGGCTTAGGATCATGAATTTTCATAGGTTCATTGATTATGACTCGCAGATGACCCCTATTGATTTTCAGGTCACTAGGTCAAAGGTCAAGGTCACGGTGACCCAAAATAGTAAAATGGTTTCCGGATGATAACTCAAGAACGCTTATGCCTAGGATCATGAAACTTCATAGGTACATTGATCATGACACGCAGATGACCCCTAATGATTTTCAGGTCACTAGGTCAAAGGTCAAGGTCATGGTGACCCGAAATAGCAAAATGGTTTCCGGATGATAACTCAAGAACGCTTATGCCTAGGATCATGAAACTTCATAGGTACATTGATCATGACTCGCAGATGACCCCTATTGATTTTCAGGTCACTAGGTCAAAGGTCAAGCAAAATGGTTTCCGGATGATAACTCAAGAACGCTTATGCCTAGGATCATGAAACTTCATAGGTACATTGATCATGACTCGCAGATGACCCCTAGTGATTTTCAGGTCACTAGGTCAAAGGTAAAGGTCACGGTGACTCAACTTAGAAAAATGGTTTCTGGATGATAACTCAAGAACGCTTACGCCAACGATCATGAAACTTCATAGGTACATTGATCATGACTCGCAGAAGACCCCTATTGACTTTCAGGTCACTAGGTCAAAGGTCAAGGTCACGGTGACTTTACACAGTAAAATGGTTTCCAGTTGATAACACAAGAAAGCTTACGCCTAGGATCATGAAACTTCATAGGTACATTGATCATGACTCGCATATGACCCCTATTGATTTTCAGGTAACTAGGTCAAAGGTCAAGGTCACAGTGCCAAAAAACGTATTCGCACAATGGCTGCCACTACAACTGACGGCCCATATGGGGGGCATGCATATTTTACAAACAGCCCTTGTTTTATTTCATTTTTTCTGTAGGTTTAAGCCTTGGAATCCAATGCCAGAAAGGAAGTTATCTCATAACTTTCTATTTATAGAATGGGCAGTAACTCTTACTCAGGAATTTGAGAGAACTCTTTTTTCATCAACATACTAGTATGCTCAAGAAACTCTCCCTTGAAAAGTCCACATTTCTGCTAAAATAAACTGGGTTTTATTGTTTCATACAATAACCCACATTATCAAATATTTGTGTTTTAAAACGGATTTATTGATTTTTTAATTGGAAATATAATTGCAAGGTGAGTCTGAAAATAGTTAATGTTTGTTAGCTATTCTGTCACAAAGTGACAGTCACATGGTGAGCTTATGTGACCATGTGATGTCCGGTGTCCGTATGTGCGTGCGTGTGCGTCCGTCAACAATTTGCTTGTGTAGACAGTAGAGGTCACAGTTTTCATCCAATCTTTATGAAATTTGGTCAGAATGTTTATCTTGATGAAATCTGGGTTGGGATTGTATTTGGGTCATCTGGGGTCAAAAACTAGGTCACTAGGTCAAAAACTAGGTCAAATAATAGAAAAACCTTGTGTAGACAATAAAGGTCGCAGTTTTCATCCAATCTTTATGAAATTTGGTCAGAATGTTTATCTTGATGAAATCTGGTTTGGGATTGTATTTGGGTCATCTGAGGTAAAAAACTAGGTCACTAGGTCAAATAATAGAAAAACCGTCAGCAATTTGTTTGTGTAGACAGTAGAGGTCACAGTTTTCATCCAATCTTGATGAAATTTGGTCAGAATGTTTATCTTGATGAAATCTGGGTTGGGATTGTATTTTGGTCATCTGGGGTCAAAAACTAGGTTACTAGGTCAAAAACTAGGTCACTAGTTCAAATAATAGAAAAACCTTGTATAGACAATAGAGGTCGCAGTTTTCATCCAATCTTTATGAAATTTGGCCAGAATGTTTATCTTGATAAAATCTGGGTTGAGATTGTATTTGGGTCATGTTGGGTCAAAAACTAGGTCACTAGGTCAAATAATAGAAAATCCTTGTGTAGACAATAGAGGTCACAGTTTTCATCCATTCTTCATGAAATTTGGTCAGAATGTTTGTCTTGATGAAATCTGGGTTGGCATTGGATTTGCGTCATCTGGGGTCAAAAACTAGGTCACTAGGTCAAATACTAGAAAAACCTTGTGTAGACAATAGAGGTCACAGTTTTCATCCAATCTTTATAAAATGTGATCAGAATGTTTATCTTGAAGAAATCTGGGTTGGGATTGTATTTGGGTCACCTGGGGTCAAAAACTAGGTCAATAGGTAAAATATTAGGAAAACCTTGTGTAGACAATAGAGGTCACAGTTTTCATCCAATCTTTATGAAATTTGGTCTGAATGTTTATCTTGATGAAATCTGGGTTGGGATTGTATTTGGTTAGTCAGGTGAGCGATTCAGGGCCATCATGGCCCTCTTGTTTATAAACAAGGCTCTCAGGGGGGTGGTAGTTTTTTGTATGTCTACAGTTGTTTATAGTGAAACATTGTGAATACTGTTAGTCACATTTTTAGTTCAATCTGAATGACACTTGCTGAGTGCAAATGTTGTTATAATATCTTCATTTAGTCTACTCAATTAGTTTTAATAATATCATCTTCAAACATGGTGACAATCTTTATGAGCATAATATTTTTTGCTCATGGTGAACTTTTGTGATCACCTTTTGTCAATTTTCTGTCTTCCGTTGTGCGTCATAAATATATGCCTTGTTAACACTGTAGCGGCCACATTGATTGTCGGATCTTCATGAAATTTTGTCAGAAGATTTGTCCCAATGATATCTTGGACGAGTTCAAAAATGGCTCAGGTCTGTTGAAAAACATGGCCGCCAGGGGGCCATTTGTTGTTAATTCTTCATGAAACTTGGTTAGAACATTTGTTCAATTGATATCTTGGGCTGCAAAAAACAGGTCATTTCTTTTTATCTCAGGTCAGCGACTTTGGGCCTTTCAGGCCCTCTTGTTATAAATAATGTGACATATAAATGACTACATCATTGTACTAAACTTGCCACTTACCATTCTAGTGGTTCTTTGTGCCATAATTTTTACATTTAACAGTTTTCCTTAACTGCATACTAGGCAATCATGGCTGAAGGAAAGGAGTGTGCTCTGGCTATTGGGGTCACCAAAATGTCCACAGAAGAAATGTGAGTGCAGTTAAACAGTCTTTGAAAAGGGCTGTGCTATGTAAAAAAGGGGGTAAATACATGTGCGTAAAGTAACGTCCCTGATTAGCCTGTGCAGTCCACAAAGGCTTATCAGGGACAACACTTTTCGCTTTTATGATATTTTTCCTATAGACAGCCTCTTTTTAGCAAAAGTCCAGTTAAGGCGGAGAGTGTCGTACCTGATTAGCCTGTGCAGACAGCACAGACTAATCTTGGACGACACTTTAGGCACATACATTAAACCCCCTTTTCACAGAGCACGGCCCAAATATTTGTTAACCCCCTTTTCCCCAGAGCAATTTTATTAAGGTTGAACTTCAGTTATGATCTGCCTGCAAGGACAACTCTAATTGACCGTTAGAGCTGTGTCATGCACAAAAAATTCTTATGCCGCAAAGCGTAGCTCCAGACCAGCTTGCGCATGAGCACAAGTTGATTATGAGCTATCCTGTGAATGCTGGCGTAGATATACATGTACGCTGGCTGCAAATTGAATAAGACCCATTTGTGCATGACTTGGGTCTTGTGTGAAACAATTGCCTGTAATTAATCTGAATATAGCTTAGTATGCAAAATAAATGTGCAAAATAACTAAGAACGTTTCACTTCCACATTACTACATTTTCCATAGTATTAGATGATTTTATTTGCTTTATTTCTTTCTTGGTTTCTTTGACAATAAAAAACATAATATCTTTTTTTGCAGAATTTCAAAGAACAAGGGTATAGGTGTGGATAATATTCACTACCTTAATGACGGTCTATGGAATATGAAGCCAGTGAAATAGCCACAGAGTCTGTTGGTTGTCATGGGAAAGTGCTTGAATGGATGACAAAAAAACCAATGACAGGGAATGCTACAGCGTTCTAGCATCAACTGCTTCATAAATTAAATACACACTGATTATTTTAATTGCATATGCTTTAGTCCCAGAACAAGGCACACATAGATTTATGGTATATAGCAAATTATGAGGGCATAAAACCAGAGTGTTCCACCTATTAAGCTGTTTTTAGTAGCACCCTGTACTTTTTTATGCCCCTGGATCAAAAGATCGGGGGCATATTGTTTTTGGCCTGTCTGTCTGTCTGTCTGTCATTCATTCATTCATTGTGTGTGTCCCAAAACTTTAACCTTGGTTAAAGTTTTGCAATTACTTTTGCATTATTGAAGATAGCAACTTGATATTTGGCATGCATGTGTATCTAATGGAGCTGCACATTTTGAGTGGTGAAAGGTCAAGGTCATCCTTCAAGGTCAAAAGTAAAAAAAACAAATCCAAGGAAAGTTACAAGCTTTAAAGGGAGATAATTTCTATTTATCATTTGGCAGGTACAGATCGTTTTCACAAGGGAAGTAATACAAAAAATTTATTCCCTTGTAAAAATGATCTGTACCTGCCAAATGATATAATCCAAAGGGATATAGTAAAAAAAAATTAAATCAAAGCGGCGCAGTAGGGGGCATTGTGTTTCTGACAAACACACATCTCTTGTTTAAATATTTTGTGAATTATATTAAAGGTCTGTTGAATCAAGATATTTAATGAAAGGTTATTGATTTTGTTCAGGATGTATATAAAATATAACTGCTATGAGGTCGCTCTCTTATTTGTCTTGTTTTACTCATATTTATTTCAAATGTCTTTAGCGATTTCATTCAGGAAGATGTTCAATTAAATTTGTTATTTATATTCTGTTTATGACAAATATTGCCTAATTTGTTTGCATCACTTTTCAATCCGACTTGATTGAAATAAAAAACAAACACATTTGGTCACATTGATAATACTAATTATTTACTATGCAAATATGTTTTTCATTATATGTAAACCTTTTTATGTCCCCCACTATAGTAGTGGGGGACATATTGTTTTTGCCCTGTCTGTTGGTCCGTTGGTCTGTTGGTTGGTCTGTTGGTTGGTTTGCGCCAACTTTAACATTTGCAATAACTTTTGCAATATTGAAGATAGGAACTTGATATTTTGCATGCATATGTATCTCATGGAGCTGCACATTTTGAGTGGTGAAAGGTCAAGGTCATCCTTCAAGTTCAAAGGTCAAATATATGGGTCAAAATCGCTCATTTAATGTATACTTTTACAGTATTTCAATATTCAAGATAGCAACTTGATATTTGCCATGCATGTGAATCTCATGGAGCTGCACAATTTGAGTGGTGAAAGGTCAAGGTCATCCTTCAAGGTCAGATGTCAAATATATGTGGCCAAAATCGCTCATTTTATGAGTACTTTTGCAATATTGAAGATAGCAACTTGGTATTTGGCATGCATGTGTATCTCATGGAGCTGCACATTTTGAGTGGTGAAAGGTCAAGGTCATCCTTCAAGGTCAGAGGTCAAATATATGTGGCCCAAATCGCTAATTTTATGAATACTTTTGCAATATTGAAGATAGCAACTTGATATTTGGCATGCATGTGTATCTCATGGAGCTGCACATTTTAGTTGTGAAAGGTCAAGGTCATCCTTCAAGGTCAAATATATGGGTCAAAATTGCTCATGTAATGTCACTTCTGCAATATTGAAGCTAGCAATTTTATATTTGAAATGCATGTGTATCTCATGGAACTGCACATTTTGAGTGGTGAAGGGTCAAGATCAAGGTAATTCTACAAGGTCAAACGTCATATAGGGGGACATTGTGTTTCACAAACGCATCTTGTTTAACTAAACTTTATTTAGACAGTCTGTACAGACCTATTCATAAATTAATGGCAGCCTTGGAAAACTGGCTTTATGGATGTGGGTTATGTGTCGTTCCAGAAAAGCCTGTGCAGTTTGCACAGGCTAATCAGGGACGATACTTTCCATTTTTAAGGATTTTTTTGTTTAACCCTTTTTCACTAAGATACGCATTTGTAATAATATCATCTTCAAACATGGTGACAATCTTTATGAGCATAATATTTTTTGCTCATGGTGAACTTTTGTGATCACCTTTTGTCAATTTTCTGTCTTCCGTTGTGCGTCATAAATATATGCCTTGTTAACACTGTAGCGGCCACATTGATTGTCGGATCTTCATGAAATTTTGTCAGAAGATTTGTCCCAATGATATCTTGGACGAGTTCAAAAATGGCTCAGGTCTGTTGAAAAACATGGCCGCCAGGGGGCCATTTGTTGTTAATTCTTCATGAAACTTGGTTAGAACATTTGTTCAATTGATATCTTGGGCTGCAAAAAACAGGTCATTTCTTTTTATCTCAGGTCAGCGACTTTGGGCCTTTCAGGCCCTCTTGTTATAAATAATGTGACATATAAATGACTACATCATTGTACTAAACTTGCCACTTACCATTCTAGTGGTTCTTTGTGCCATAATTTTTACATTTAACAGTTTTCCTTAACTGCATACTAGGCAATCATGGCTGAAGGAAAGGAGTGTGCTCTGGCTATTGGGGTCACCAAAATGTCCACAGAAGAAATGTGAGTGCAGTTAAACAGTCTTTGAAAAGGGCTGTGCTATGTAAAAAAGGGGGTAAATACATGTGCGTAAAGTAACGTCCCTGATTAGCCTGTGCAGTCCACAAAGGCTTATCAGGGACAACACTTTTCGCTTTTATGATATTTTTCCTATAGACAGCCTCTTTTTAGCAAAAGTCCAGTTAAGGCGGAGAGTGTCGTACCTGATTAGCCTGTGCAGACAGCACAGACTAATCTTGGACGACACTTTAGGCACATACATTAAACCCCCTTTTCACAGAGCACGGCCCAAATATTTGTTAACCCCCTTTTCCCCAGAGCAATTTTATTAAGGTTGAACTTCAGTTATGATCTGCCTGCAAGGACAACTCTAATTGACCGTTAGAGCTGTGTCATGCACAAAAAATTCTTATGCCGCAAAGCGTAGCTCCAGACCAGCTTGCGCATGAGCACAAGTTGATTATGAGCTATCCTGTGAATGCTGGCGTAGATATACATGTACGCTGGCTGCAAATTGAATAAGACCCATTTGTGCATGACTTGGGTCTTGTGTGAAACAATTGCCTGTAATTAATCTGAATATAGCTTAGTATGCAAAATAAATGTGCAAAATAACTAAGAACGTTTCACTTCCACATTACTACATTTTCCATAGTATTAGATGATTTTATTTGCTTTATTTCTTTCTTGGTTTCTTTGACAATAAAAAACATAATATCTTTTTTTGCAGAATTTCAAAGAACAAGGGTATAGTCCCAATAGTCCCTCAGGAAGTTAAATTTTATTAAAGGCCTTTCTTACTGGATTCAAGTTTTAAAGGTTACAGTTCCAATCCTTAGATACTTATGAGCAGCAAACAGCATATAACCAGAACAGACTGCGAGTAACCTGAACAGACTGCGAGTTACTCGCAGGCTGTTCTGGTTTTATGCTGTTTGCACATAGCCATTTTCACTTTGCTTCTGAGTGGGAGAGGGTTAAAAGAGTATCGTCTTATGAAAAATCCAGTTAAGGTGGAAAGTGCTGTCCCAGATTAGCCTGTGCAGACTGCTCATGAAAATCTGGGACGACACGCACATGTATTATGCCATGTATTCCCAGAGAGTTGCTCAAAAGTCCGATTTATTGTCATATACTGTAATTACACAATTAAACCTTATTTATGTTTGTTATTTCTACTATACTGGACATATTTAGTGCATACTTTAAAACATCACTTACATTATTTTTGTTTTATAACTAAACATACTGTTCACATGTGTTTGGTTTAAAAAGTGGGTCTTAAATAAACCGTTCTGAGTCAGTGTCAGTTGTTTAAAAAATTTCAGCATGCTCAAATCTAACAATACATTGTATTGACATGTTAGAAAATAAACATCTGTTTAAATGCACCTGCAAAACCCGCTGCATTAGTGCCGTCCGACCTCTCGAAATATATTCTATTCCATAGTCATTAAATGTTATTAGAAATATCAATATCAAATAAGAACGTGTGATAATTGAAATTCGGTTGTTTTCAGCTCACCTGAACACAATTTGTTCACGGTGAGCTTTTGTAATAGCCTTTTGTCTGTTGTGCGGCGTCAACATTTGCCTTGTTAACACTCTAGAGGCCACATTTATTGTACGATCTTCATGAAATATGGATCAGAAGATTCGTCTCAATGATATCTTGGACGCGTTTGAAACACAGGTTGTTAGTTGCGGCTATGATATTAATTAGTGAAAACATCATTTTGAATGATAATCAAATTATTAAGAAAAATAAACTTTTCTGAAAAAAAAATTCACTATCAAATATATATATAACAATGTATTTAACTCAAAATCATCCGAAAACAGGGTGCATTGCTTTGAACAGCAATTACTTCATCAATAGTGAAGCGATTTCCATGCACATGGTCTTATTCAACGCAGAAATGAATAGTTTTTTATGGAAATGTACATACCTTGAATATTTTTACAAATGATGGGCCAAATTTTAAGAAATAACACGATACTCAACTCGCGTGACCTAGTCGACATCGATCAGACTCGATCGGAGACTGAATTCTTCTGTGATGATCAAGCTAATCCTTCATCAACACGCTCAGTTTCTTAAGTTGTTCGTCGCTTAGTGTTACGTTGACATAGTTCTGCAGCTGTAATTGTCTTAAGCAACTCGAAATAGAGCACCGTTAAGCATTATGGTTAACTTTCAGAGCTGGAACCGAATTTTGAAGGCCTTTGCAAACAGTTTTGATCCAGATGAGACGCCACAGAACGTGGCGTCTCATCAGGATCCAAACTGTTTGCTATTCTGATACTATTCTTTGAAAAAAATCAAAGAAAATGCTAATTTTATAAATTCAGCAGACAACATTTTAGCAGACTACAAATTTCCCAGCATGCAAAGGGTTAAGGATATGATGATGAATATTGCTTCTGAGCAGCAAAGAAGGAAAAGCGTTCTGCTTTGAACTACTTCGGTTTTGCGAACACGTTTCATACAAGCTGCAGAGTGTAGTTTTGCTATTGAAATTTATTTTTTAGTCACTCAGCGTTTGTTTCTCCTATTTGAGTACAAGAGGAGTCGCTTAAACACCATATGTGTGACACAGACCTGCATGTTTGCTTCATGATGACATGTTATGTTCTATTGCAATCTGATATTTCAAAAAAGTTTATCCGTTCTTGTGAAACAGATACCGAGAAAATGCACTTGCAAACACGACACGTTTGTCAAGATACCTATTCGGCCACCCTACCTATTCTTCTGAAAACTGACTCGTGTTTACAACAACATGCAACATTGAGTAGCATAGTTTGTTGCCATATGGCAAATATCTATTAATGTTAAAAGTAATTCATATAGTTTTTAACCATTGCCTTGTACGCTTGAGAGTAAGTGGGTGTCACTCGGCGTTTACACGGACTTGTGACCGTTCCTCTTGTACAAGAGAAGTCGCCTTCCCACCCAGCCCTAGCAGACTTTGTGCACTTAACAGAAATGCTCGGTCAACGCGTGCCAAATTAAGGTATTGCGTGTCACCGTACGAAAATACCAGGGTGTCGCACGGCAAAGCACAGGCATGTGTGCCTACAACCCTTCCAACAGCGCAAGGCTTTAAAAAGGTTCCCAGCTAGTGCCGAAAGTATTTCACAAGGATCGCGGGAACGGGCTGCTTTCTAACGCCTCATTTCGTATTTGATTTCAGCCTCGCCCTACGTTGTTACACAGATAGCTGAGCAGGACTTCCTCTGCGGACAAATTTTGAAAGGTGTCTGCTTTGTTGTACGCTTATGAAACCTTAACACTTTTAATAATAGCAATGCGTGTCATCAACTGGTAGTTCTGGCTGGTGTCAATGTCATCGCATTCGCCCCCGTGTTAACAAAGTCGAGAGTTCTTTTAGTCGTCTTCGTCTTCTGGTGCAGAGGCCTCGCGTTTCTTGTTTGTTGCTACACGAGATGTTAAGACTTCCTTATTCCTTATTTAAAACAAATAAAGAACGGGGTAATAATTCAGTAAAACTATGTAGAATGTATTGCAATGCATATTTTTAACACCAAACCTACATAAAATGATTTTCATTGATATGTAGTACCTTTGGTTCTAATCAATTTTCTTTTTAAGTAAGAAATTGCCGTTCCATATTAGATTTGAATAAGGAATAACTAATAAGAAACTAGTTATGTATTCCTTATTCAAAGCGAGTACGGAACTACTATTAAATAGAACAACGTGGAAATGCACTGCAAAACATAGTTTTGTTAGCAAAGCTGCATTTGCAATTTAATTGATGAATTTGTCTCTTTGGTTCATCTTAATTTATTGTTTTAGTATAAAAAAATAGTTCATTTTTCCTTATTCGGCCACGAAAAAAGGAACTGGAGAATTAATATAAACCAGAGACATAGATAACATGTTATCTTCGTCTCTGTATAAACACATATTGTTTAATGTACCAGATTCTACGTGTGTATGGCATTCATGTAAAATCAACTTTTAAAATATTCTTTATGTTTGGTTGATTTGAAGGAAGCATTCGAAGTAGCAATGCCAGTTCGGTTTAAACAAAAAAATCATATTCAACCGCGAAAAAGAAACGTTAACATGTATCGTAATACAGAATGTGAATGTATTCTGGTAACTTTTATGTTTGACTAAATAATTGTATGTATCCGTTTTCTTTAAAAGTATATATAATATGTAAAGCCTGAAAAAAGGAATAAGGAATTGTTTCTTATTCCTTATTCGAATACGGAATAAGCAACTAGGAAAAAAGAAACCAAATTGCTCTCCATCCAAACGTTAGTCGTTGTATTATCCACTTACTGCATTATCAACGGAAAAATCTAATGATTTCGATTATGTATGTTTATACATGAAATAAATCGAGTAACAAACTATAAAAACGTATTATATGAAGATTTGGAAAATTTTAGCGTCTATTTTGGGACATAGCTATCACACTTGTTACTTGTTTTGCCAGTAATCTTCTAGTACCAACCACACCGTGGTTTTATTTCACAAGAGCCCCATTCTCTTACCACAATGCATGGCGACGCTAGTTTAAAACCAGAGATCGCACATGACTTAAAAACATGGTTTCATGATGAAATAATAAATTGAGTAAAATGCCCATTTTAGAGGCCAGATATTTGGCATATATGTCTGTTTCTGGGTCCATATTCGCAAACCACTTCAAAGACGTCGTGCTCAGATTTGTATTGTAATTGAAATGCTCTAAACATGCTGAAATATTTATTGCAATATAAATATTCGTTGCAATCCTCTTGCTACACAAAACTTACATTTAAAAAATATAATGATAAAAACATTAACGTACGAAGCAAATACATATACACAATTGCAAAGTCGGTATTTTTTTCCTCATTCATTTTTTATTCTTATAACTTCGAATGGCTTCGTGATTACGGCTACAGTTGCCTTGGTCGCAGACATTTCGTTGTTGGCAAGGATAACGCGACAGGGGCTAGAAAAGATAACGCCTCCGCTTGTTATTCCATCGATAAGATGTCCTCATTTCGCAACGTTTTCAGTCGCCCTTAACTTTGCTTGTCTGGCCAGGTCGAATATGGAGCATTTATTTACAGTCTGTCTTGTAAGTAATATATATTCAATTTCCCGGATTATTTTTTTAGCTTTGGCATTTATGAACTCAGATGTATTATTGCCGGCATATTAAATGTATATTTGTACATTAATTAACAAAACGTTTCTAGACTCTATTTGCCGTTGTTGTTTTCGAGTTCCTGATATTCAGAACTATTCATGTCACAATATTGTATTTGTGTAGGCGTCAATTAATGGCACTAACTTTGTTATTGTTCTTTTGAAGTGATCAAATACGATACTTGCTTGTGCAAAATGATATGTAAGTGGAATTAATTAGCGATATTAGTAACAATACACATTATCCAACTCAGAATTAGTTTTTTCAGTAATTTTTTTTTATACCAAGCATTTGTTGATAATGTAGTCTCGATTTGTTTTTTTCCGACAGCTAGTGGTTTTATCCGTGGTTGGAACTCAAGGTCAACGTCAGACCGCAACAGATTGCTTGCAACGTTAGTAGTTATACAAGTTATTTAGTTTGACCTCGCTAGTTATCTTAATATATTTGATTTGTTTAAGTAAAATGTCAAATTCTTAAGATCATAACACAACCTAACACATGAATTGGAATAGACGCAATTAATAAAAATTGGGGATTGTAATAGGTAATTATTTATACACATGCAGCAAAATAATTAAAACATACTGTTGCAATACTGGTCGTTTTAATCTTTATGTAATTATATAGTGGTTTACATAAAATATACACGGTATTTTTATGTTTGGAAGACATACTATCAATATCGAAGCTTCCTAAGTAAATATTATATATTATATTTGACAGACAGCAAAGGACGACATTTCGTAGTAAGCTTCGCTCAGATCTACGGCCATTACTTTGACAACGGAACGTTAGCACCAACATCAATCTCGCTACGCGTTTCCTCGACGTCGTTCGGTCGTGTGACTGTAGAGGCTTCGTCATCTAGTGGCAAAACGCAGTCAATAGTCGATTCGTTTGTACTTGACCATGTAGAAATACCGATTAATACGTCTTACCTTGCCCTCCCTGGAATTCACGACGATAAAACCATAATTGTCAAATCCAGTGTAGATATATCCCTTACAGCATTGTACAGTTTTCCGGATTCCGAGGTACCAACTGCTGTCCTACCGACTTCGAGTCTCGGTCGAAACTACACTGCCGCTATGATGAAACCGAACACATATTTTTCAAATTCTTCAGCAAACATTTTGGTAATCGCGACCGCCGATTCGCAGACGACCGTGACGTTCAGTGACGGTGGGACGAGTACGCACCAAACGTTGAGCAAATACCAAACGTTTCTATTCAGCTGTAGCTCTGACAAAAGTGGTATTCAAATAACTTCAAACAATCCTGTGGCAGTATTTACAAGTGTCGGTTCCGGTTACGACACTCTGTACAGTTTCTTTAATGTCAAATACAAATACAATCATACACATTCAATGTTTGCACAGAATCTGCCAAAAGACCATACGACAACTCACTACATTGTGATGCCCGTTTTTGACAAAGAGTCCACATTACGGATATACGCTATGGAAGACGACACACGCGTCTCTTTCAAGAACATCGCAAATTTACAAAATATTCATGTCTACAAAGAAATCTACTATGAAACAGTCATTAAAGACCGCATTGCAATGGAAATTGTGTCTACAAAACCCATCCTTGTTACTCAAGCGCCTTCGTCAAGTGAGACGATGTTCTTTGTTCAGGCAGAGTCTCAGTACATGAGCGAGTACGCAGTCTACGGTGCAACACGCGCCGTAATCATCGTTCAGACCGACGAGGCTTCGGGCATTCTGCTGGATACGACGCCCCTTGCCCACAACCCCGAGCTGCAAGCGAGTCATCACGTCAACAACTACACAATACTGTCAACCGAGCTCGATGGAAAACGTTCGCACGTGATTTCACACGTTGGAAATATTCCGTTCGGATTGCTTATTCTAAAAAGGTTTCCGGACGGTTCCAACCCAATTAAAAACGCTTTTGCGTACAGTCCGGGCTTTAAGGTACATTTGCAAGGTAAGTGGTATGCATTTGTATATATTTAATACATAAAAAGGAAGATTTTGTACTGGGTAGTTTTTGTACTGAGAAATGGTATTTTTTGTACTGCAATGAAATGCGTTTGTTTCATTCCCTTACTTTTACTGAACAACTACAAAAATGTGTTAGCGAGCACAATACAATTTCATAATTGGTTATTATTGTTAAACATGCAATAAACATGTTATGCAACACAAATATTAATTGTCTTTGTGTATTTATTTTATTTTATTCAGAATGCAGTGGTCTTCCCATCATTGGCTAAATATGGACACGTGGAAACTGTCTCCAGTGAAAACGCAGGCGCCTGTTCGGAGTATTATACGTAAAGAAATATATCAATATGTATTTTGCCTGTAACAAGCAATATAAACACATTGTTTTCTGTCATGTAATTAATTTAGGGCATCTTATATATGAAGACATGTTTTGATCATGTTTGTGGTCTTTCTTGTACAATTGATTCTTGACAAATATGATGACATAAAAACCCGAAGTAAATTTACGATTACCAATAGGATTCATAACAACCCATATAAACAAGCACCGTTATGTTTTTCCGTATTAAGAATACTGAAATTTGTCGTTACTCGTTCATTAAATAATTAAACATTATGTTGCATATGTTTTTCTTTGTATATCACTGTCTATAATTGTATGGTTATATTGTGTTGCATATGCATTTCTTTGTATGCCACTGTCTATAATTATATGGTTATATTGTGTTGCATATGTATTTCTTTGTATGTCCCTGTCTATAATTATATTGTTGTGTGGTGTTGCAAATGTATTTTAATGTGTATCTGTCTCCAGTCTTGTAATAACACGTGTTGGAAAAAAATAAACATTATATGTTAAAATAACTCGGTTACAACAACTTACATCTCAGATAAAAACGCATATTAACTTAATTAAATTCTATATTTCCTTAGACTTTTCATGAGAACAACTACAATTTCAAGTATATATATCGGCTGCTTTCTTGTTTTCCAGGGCCTTCAGGGCCTTCTGGATCTCAGCTTTTGATGGATGGTTGGTGTTGAGTGAAGTGTTTTCTGGAGCGATTATGGTTGGGGTCTGTTAAAAAGGTCCTTGAAATGTTCGGCAAATCGTTGCCTCTGATTTCCTCCTTTGTGAAAGTATGTCCCTCGTTGTATTTGACCGGTTTGTTTTGGTTTGATTTCATTTGAGAGAGTGTTCTAGTGATCTTATACAGAGTGCTGAGGTCTCCCTTTACAGCTGCCTGTTCTGCATTTGCTGGCATGGTGATGTAGACGACTCATGTGTCTGTCCTTGCACTTTTCTTGACTTCTTTGTTCATGCTTGCGAGCATTTGTTTTCATCTTCAGTCATGGTGTTGTTGATTTCATGTTTGTCCTGTTCTGTATCAGGTTCAAGCTGTTGCCAAAGAGCCATTATTTTATTGTTATGAATATTAATACCAGATTTTTTTGCACGTGTCTTTTCATATGTCCATCAGACAGCTCCACTGTTCTTTCTGTGGCATTTCTTGTCACTAACATAAGGCCTCAAATCTATTATTTAGATTAACCGAGAGGGTGTCATTGAAGCCTGTTTCTTCTAGTCGTTCGATATTGCTCTGGGGTTTATCTGATGTGTGTCTGATGGCTGGTAACGTGATCTTGATGACTCGTATCTCTAGGTATGAAGATATCTCGACTCCCCCTTTGGATATTGCTTTCTGCAGGCTGCTTCTCCACTTTCTTGATATTTTGCTGTATTCTATCTGAGTTTGTGTCTTGCCATCTGGCGAGATCCAGGTTACTGTGTGGGTGTCTTTGTGTTTGAACATGCTGCCGCCAAAGACCAGGTCATTGAATGCGCAAAAGTCTGTGAACAGGTTGCCATTTTCTTTCATATCTCCAAAGGCCCTCGTACAAATGAAAGTTCTTTCCTTGTGTTGGTTTTATCTATCCTAGCGTATCTATCAGTAGTTTGATGTCCATCTCTCAGTTCGTCGACAACTGTTTACAGTGTGTTGTGGAACATTATGTTTGTCTCTTCATCTGTAACGTTAGTGGGGGCATAGCACTGGGTGATGGATTCTTTCATCCCTTTAGAGTTCAATACTGCTGTCATGTTTCTGGAGAAAACTGGCTTCCAATCCACGAGTGCATTAGAAGCTGAAGAAATCATGATTGCCCTCCTTTCGCGTGGTGATGATTCTCCTCTGTGTGCCCCTTATAGAGGATCTTCTTTCCAGTTGCTAATACAATAGTTCTATACATGAATGAACTTCAAATAATATATATTTTACTGTAGCGCATTGGAATTTTTATGTGTTCATTTGTGTTTTTCATGTGTGTTCTATGTTTCAGCTTGTTGTGGGCATGTTAACGCATTAATTATCATTTTAGTTTTATTTTCGAAATCAAATATGTTTGATTGTAAGCTCGTGTTTTAACAGGAAAAGAGATACATTAATATACATTCTGTCCGTGTACTTTCAATTATATAATATTTATATTGTTGAATTTAATCATTTCCATATTATACTTACATACGAGACTATGCAGACATCTCTGTTTGATGGAATCCCGACCAGCCGATTCTTAAAGTTAAATGCCTTTAAATCCATGTGATATAAACATATCGCTTCACCAAATAAAAATACCACTTTAAACTGCAATGAGGTCAGATCAGTTCAAAGAAAACATTCAATTTAACGTAAATTATTGTTTGCACGCGTATGTGGATGACGATGTACGCCTTACTTCTCTTACACGTATATATAATGAATATTAGAACCGTTGCAATAACCGATTTGTTATACATTCTAACGCGCGTAATAATAACAAGGTTAAGGTAAGCTTTTAATGGTCTCAATACTCTGCTAATTGTTTTTATGATTATTTAATGTTTCGTTCTTTATTTTTTATTACAGGATCACATTGCACATATAAATAAAAACGACACACATCAAATCAAATGCACAAATATCAAAACAGTGAAAAAACTTGCATGCGATACGTACACTCCATTTAAAATCGCTCGATATCAGGCTTCCGCTGCTGTTAAACAGCTGCATGCTTTGTCGATCTACCACTACCCTGAACATATTGCCTTCTTCATCCTTTAACCCATTTATGCCTAGTGGACTCTCGTATTCTTCAAAATTGAATCAATTCATTTCCAAAATTAGGGGTGTCTATTATATTTATTTCTGTATTTAGAATATTTCTTACAGAAATTCCTTTAAGCAAACAGCGCAGACCCAGAAATCATGCGGCGTCTCATCTGGGTCTACGCTGTTTGCAAAGGCCTTTTTTCTAGACGCTAGGCATAAATGGGTTATGGTGTCTGGTGGGGATGGTCGTGTTGGCGGCGGTGGTGATGGCGGTGTAGTTTGTGGCCGGATAGGCTGAATTCACATGTCGTTTGTTCACAATTGTTTCGAATTTAGAGCGGTCAATTCTGATCTGATATAGGTATGTTAGGCAACAGTCCACAATGTATAAGATGTTGTTTTGGTTTTCTGATCAGATGGACGGTTTCGGGGTTCTGAATCGAATTTGAATTACGAACACGTGTGATAAATGACGAATGCAAATATTTCCTTTAAAAGATATCTTATCGTTAAAATGAAGCATAATATAACTACACACTGATTTGATTTTGCTCACATAATTTAAAGATTGATTTATATTCAATACTAGTAACATCATCGATAATCTGTGCAATACTGGTATGAGTGAATCTTAGTAAAATGTATACGTATCTTTTCAAAATGCATAATTCATTCAGTAGAACTGTTTGTAAACATTTTCTTCGTATTTGTTTTGTGCGGCAATTTCACAAGGCTCATACATTTGATGAACAATTTATATAACCTGGATATGATAGACTGGATATGTTATTTCGATGGTCGAGGAAGTATCGTGCAACGTTTGAAATATGAAATAAGCATCGATTCAACTATTTACAAACTTTCGTGTCAGGAGTAACTTACAACCGGTAAGTCAGTTTGCATTGGGGGGGGGGGGGGGGGCAAAAACAAAAACTTAAATTACAAAAAGGAGCGAGAAAGAACCACCTACATAAAAAGTTGCATTTTTAATACATAATTACTTTTTTTGTAATTTAATGTCAACTTAATCTGATATGTTTTACACTCTTCTCTCGCAAGGCTGTTGTATAACATTAACTAATTTTCAAAATGACATACACAGTTACACACAGATTTTAGAATGATGAACGCTTAATAGGAATCATATTCATATAATGCAAAGCATATCTTAAAGGATTCCTTAAAAAGCATCTACTTCTTAATAAGACATTAACAGATACATAAATACATGTAACTAACGATGTAAAGAAGTTGTACGTGTTTGTATAAAATGTGCAGCTAACGTAATGAGATTTTTGTCATACATTGAGTCCTGTTCTGAGATAACTGGGCATAACCCATGTGCGTAAAGTGTCGTCCAAGATTAGCCTGTGCAATCCACACAGGCTAATCAGGGACGACACTTTCCGCTTTTATGACATTTTTCATTTAATTGTCTCTTCTTAGCAAAAATCCAATTAAGCGGAAAGTGTCGTCCCTGATTAGCCTGTGGGGACTGCACATGCTAATCTTGGACGACACTTTACGCACATGCATTATGCCCAGTTTTCTCAGAACGCAACTCCAATATACACCAAGAACATTCATCGTCTACACATCTCTCGAAACTTAGAATTGTCTTGTTCTCGATCGCCGCTACACTTTGAGTCCGTATGCAAGGCTGAAATGGGTGGTTCGCTCTAGAGTCTTCACCTGTCCGTACTGCCCTGTAGGCTCACTTCCCAACATACATTCGCTCATAGTAGTTTGTGGCCGCTTCATTCATGAAGAATAGATTCAGCAAATAAGTTGACTTCTCCAAAGGAGCACTAGTGAGACATCACGAGAATGGAACTTAGATGAACGATCAACTATCTTAGTCTTGATAGGTTAGAATAGCTGCCATGTTGCTGACGAAAAGGCACTAGACGATGATGCTAATTTTTAAACGTAAAAAGCATTTGAATTTTTAAACGACTTTCATTACAGTGATATTCACAAACTTCGTAAAAGGAATGAAATAATACACATACACTGGGGTATTAAACTTCATTTGAAACAAATAAGTAGAGCAAGCTTTCTTTCGAACAGAAAGTGTAAGTAAATCGGCACAACTGTTTAATGAATTACACCTTTTAGAATGTCCATGGTGGAAACGTTATAATATACAAAACTTAACGGTCTAAAATCAATTGGATCGACTAGTTTAAGGCGATATTAACTTTCTACGTCCATTCGCGGAGCCTGCACCATGTGAACTGCCGTATCACAACTAGCATGTTGTACAGTACAATTAGTTGGGTCAATATACTCATTTAATGGCTTGTCAGCTGGATAGGATACGTGATGGATCAGTCGAAACTCGTGTTGCCCTGTTTTAAGGATCCAAATCAGTTGGTGATATTCTTAAATTTAGTAAAGGTCTGCTTTCAAAAAGACCTGCAACTCGACACATTTCTACCTCTTTATTATTTTTACCAAGTCACTATCAAGATGGTTTAATGCAAATTTAATATTTTTGGAATAAGTTGCATGACGAAGACCTTCAGACTTTAAGGAGAATCATTGATTGAACCATATTATAAAAGTTAGCGTCTCTAGAATTTTAACCGGAAGACGTGACCTCTAGAGTACCAACATTTATTGGTGATGATGCTAATTTCATGGAATGTTTGCTTTTTAGCTCTCAACCTTTTACCTGTTCTGTTGGATAGAAAACCAATAATAAAAAACAGCTCAGCCAAAGATCAGCATTGATCTTCGACCATGGAAAAAAATACTTTGAGTGACGCAGACGGAAGTGTCATAATCTCGTTATAAGCTCGCCGGATTGTACCACAAATTTTGCAGGAGCTTTCTTTAAAGTGAACATAATTTAGCAGATGTTGAGTTTGGTCAATTTATGTTGTATTATTTAATCACAATCTACCATGTGACCTCTCCTATAATGATCATCTCATCATGGCCCTCTTCTTTCTGTTCGTTTTCTGCCAATTGCACATTTTGCCTCCTTTTTTTTTACTGCTTTCATCTTCCAGATATTTTTAGATATGTATTAATATTAATTATTTCTGATAATTAATCTATAAGTTAACTTGATATTTTTTCCAGAAGGTCAGAAGTATCAGACAACAGGAACCGAAGTTACTTTATTTAAACTTCATGTTTTAAGAGTTGACAAGGGAGAGAACTCTGGAATCACCTTGATGTATCGTATCAACTCTCTTACACTGCGGTTCATTACATTCACCTCTGTCGTGGGCTCACGGACTACTTTCCACCGCACGTGACTTTTAGTCACATGATCATAGTCGCATATTCAAAATGGCCGCGCCCATCGGCTTTGCTTTAACTGCTAGTATTTGAAGTTCACAACTGGGCGCGTGCTATTAAATTTTAGTTCATGCACATATTTAATTAAATGAACATATTGCAATATTAAAAATGAGACAAAGCCGTACATCTTTATAAGAAATAAATATAAAAATTATCAAAAAGCAGCAATAATTAGATGATGTTTTGACAAGATTTTGGGTCAAATGAGAAATGTTGTTCAAATATAAGTATTGACCATTGTAAACAGTCTGTTTATGTTTTACCAATGCAATGCCAGTTTGGTACACATAGACCCTGAAACTCAATTAAACTAATTATATGGTAAAATACAAATCTTAAAACAAATTGCAGGCCAACACCAGTACAGATGTTTTGTTACTGTTTTTTTTTTTAACAAAATACATTTAATTGACCCATGCTTTTCCTGAAAGGGGACAACTGGAAGCATCTATCACTTACAAGTTCATTCAGCAAAATTTATTATAATAAAAAATTATGAAAGAAAAATATTACAATCTGTCAACAAAGTACAGAATCAAAACTGCACAGAACGAAGCTGCTATAAAATTTATTCAATTCTTTACATGATCTTTAAAATAAATAATAAATCAACATACTTGTAATACTCACGCCTTTCCACAGGTTCTTTAAGCACCAGGGCACCCCTGTGCCTAAATCTTTAATTTATTACACGTTCTCACCAATTTGTGTTGATGTAATTCTTCAATATCATAAAGACATAACAATAAAAAGATTCAACAGCTTTTTAAAGGCTGATAAGTTTAAATATATTTGTTCAATTATTGCACTTTCTTAAGTACAGTTACATTTGATTAAGAGCCTAAAATAAAATCACAGATATTTTCCCCTGTGCTTCAGCAAATTTCTGGAGAAAGACGGTTAGACCTGAATTGCTGATACAGTAGTGCATGTCCTTGTTTTGTTCAATGTCAATATCGTTTATTCAGGATATTTAGAAGGTACAGCAATGCTTTAAAGTACAAAAAATTTAATATAATTAAATATAACAGGATTTTTTTTATATACTTCGCAAGTGCAGATAATGAGTTTAACAATAAAAAACAATAAGAGAAAAATGGACCGTGGGGTGTAAATTCGAATGTCCTTACTTTTTTTCTTTCATACACTTGCACAGTTTTCCATAATTTATATCTGATTAAAATAAAAAGGAAGACACAACTTGACTTCATGTTAAGTCATGTTCAGCTTTATTTATGTTTCAACATACAGTACCGTACCAATAACTTATTTTTTGAGTCTATTTTCAATCAAACAACACTAAATTTACATGTACATACAAGCGCTTCAGTATAAAAATATTCTAGCATTACAATTTGATCTTAGCATTTTATCTATAGGAATACCATTCATGAATTATTTATGAATGGCTACATATTGCACTGATAAATTAAAAAAATGATCGCAGAAAAAAAGTTTATGTATTAAATAATAACAGTTACTGTGACAATTTACTAATTTAGATAATAAATGTGTTAAAGAATAATAATGCATGTTGGTATTTTTTTTTGTTTAAAAAAAAACATCAATTTATATTGTGAATAATTTGTATATAGGGCATATTGTGCCACAAGCTGTTTCAGAATATGAACTTTGTTTAAAATATAAGTAACACTCCAAAAGTAATTAATATTGCTTGGTAAGTATTAAACCACGTTAAATAAAGTTGACTGGCAATACACAAGCAAATTTGTAAATGTGATAATTATCTACATACAATGTAAGCATATAAAAAAATAATTATTATCTAATTAGTTTTTTTGCAAAAGATTATGCTTTTTCAACTTGCAGACTTACGATATATTCCCATAGTCAGCTATTTCATTTGATTACACATTTAACATAAACATACACGATATGAAACTTTCAATGTGTTTGTACATAAACACAAGATTTTCATCACCATTTCGGCCTTTGTTTACATTTTAGCGGAGTGATGCTATCTGCGTAAAAGGGCATGAAAATAGTTCTCATAATTGTTATTAAATACTTCGATAAATTTACAATATATGCAGTTTTTAAAGGTAATTGCTTTCAAATATTATGCCTGGGGTCCTAGATATCTCCATGAAAGAGCGTACAATTACTTTGATGTGTTTTGCCAAGCTTCCTGGCATTGAGCCCGTTGCAGAGATGTATGTTGAGACACGAACGACAACTCTGCTAGGAGAATGCATGTTGAGGCACGAACGACAACTCTGCTAGGGAATGGTATCGTATGTGCTTAGAGTACGCTCTCTTTCTCTCTGCTTAAAAAACTTGGGGGTGGGGAGTTGTTTAATACAATGTCCCACATTATTATATTTATGGTATATTATATTTTAATTTAATATAGTATTTCCTATTTACTATATAGTGTTTCCTCGAAAATAATGATATACTATGAATTAAATTTATGTGTCTGAAGGCATCAATAAATGTACACAGTCATTTGTTCTTATTTGCTTGCCTCAGTCACAAATGATACGGTCGCCGGCCGATGTGTCCAATCTCCGGCATCGGGAGGACTGAAAACGTCTGAGCCGTCCGCCGTCCGATTAGTAACACAGTTTGAGTCTCACTTAAAATTTTACCCGACGTCGGGCCCGGGAAGGAATCGAGTTGAGATCGAAAGATGATCGGTTGATCAACGCAAGCTTTTCGCCCGGCGATCGCCCGACATCGGATACGTTGTATGTGTATCATGACGAGCATCGTTCGGCGTCCGTCAGTCATCGTGCGGAGACCCTCCTGCCATCAGACGGTCGCCGGCCGATGTATAATTATGTCCCTAGGAGGCACCTTGATTTTTGCCGAAACACGTATAATGTACAGAGATAGAGATAGTTGGTGTTATTTATTATCAAATGTACATGTATGTAGATAGTAATTTGACTTGTGGTGAGCAGTTGAATTAAAGACTGTTTTCTGGTAATTAATCATTCGAATAAAACATAAAAAACATATTTTGAATGATAATATCAATAAACGATAGTCCATTAACGATACTGAATAGTATTCATTAATAAAGAATACCAATATGGGGAAGAATGTGTACGGAGCGATAATGGATATCGTTTATGCGAGGCGACTCGTCTCGATATAATCTGATAAATAAAACAAGGATATCTTAACTGATTAAATACTTTATGTCAACTAAATTCGTGATTGTTTCAATATGAAACCTTCAAAAACTGTGTTCATCTCGTCTTGTTAGTTTAGTTTGTTTGCACGTGTTGTTTGATTTCGAGGATTAAAATTCTTGAGAATGCTGTAGCTGACTGGTGCGCTGAGTAAACAATTCATGTTGTACTCAAATTAAACGTTGCGACGATATTTTGAAAGGATGTTATATATAGATTTATGAATTAAAAAATAAGCAATTTGTACAGGTAACACGTATTCAAAAGCGAGATATAACAGATACATTTATTTATTTGGAAACTTAGATATTATTTCCTGGATCTGTAACCATGGGAGCGAAATTGGAAGACTGGAGGGATATTCTCATAATCGCAATTTATTTTGTGTTCGTAATGGCCGTTGGTTTGGCGGTAAGTTGACTGTGTTTTCGTTTTCTCCATCTTTTAATTGTAAATATTATTATGGGGGAGTCTTAAGTCCTATACTATTCCCTATTTTGAATTACGTCTTTACAATATAGAGTTTATAGACGTTTATCCATTTTGCTATGATCCAAAAATCCATTGATATGAATTGGTCCATATATGGAATAACCGATATTGTTTTATTTTACTTGGCCTGCAAAACATCAGCATTTTTTGTAATTTAAACAAATGTGTCTTATTTTTTAGTCTTCTTGTCGGAAGAACAGAGAATCGGCGAAAGGATACTTTCTGGCCGGTCGCAATATGCACTGGTTACCGGTGAGTCTTAATTATAACAATATTTTTTAAACATATCTATTTCTTATAAGCATATATATTGAGATTGCTTATAACATATCTGTTTCTTATAAGCATATATATTGAGATTGCTTTAAAACATATTTATTTCTTATAAGCATATAGATGTAGTTTTCTTTAAAACATATTTATTTCGTATAAGCATATAGATGTAGTTTGCTTTAAAACACATTTATTTCGTATAAGCATATAGATTAAGATGGCTTTAAAGCATATCTATTTCTTATAAGCATATATATTTTGATTGCTTTAAAACGTATCTATTTCTTATAAGCATATATATTTAGATTGCTTTAAAACATATCTATTTCTTATAAGCATATAGATTGAGATTGCTTTAAAACATATTTATTTCTTATAAGCATATAGATTGAGATTGCTTTAAAACATATTTATTTCTTATAAGCATATAGATTGAGATTGCTTTAAAACATATTTATTTCTTATAAGCATATAGGTGTAGTTTGCTTTAAAACATATTTATTTCTTATAGCATATACCGGTAGATTTAGCTTGCTTTAAAACATATATGTCTTATAAGCATATAGATCTATATTACTTTAAAACATATCTATTTCTTATAAGCATATAGATTGAAATTGCTTCAAAACATATCTATTTCTTGTAATCATATAGATTTAGATTCTTTAAAACATATTTATTCCTTATAAGCATAAAGATTTAGATTGCTTTAAAACATATCTATTTCTTATAAGCATATAGATTTAGATTGCTTTAAAGCATATCTATTTCTTACAAGCATATAGATTAAGATTGCTTTAAAACATATATATTTCTTATAAACATATATATTTAGATTGCTTTAAAACATCTATTTCATATAATTTGATATTGCTTTAAACGCGCGTTTAATTGTGATTTCCCTCAAACTGGTTTAAACTCGCATTTCTTTGCAATGACCGTTCCAAGGCGATGATCCTAGTGTTGATCATTTATGTTTATATTTGGCGTTCTGTAATCAAACCAGTTTAAACAATATTTGCCTATCGCAATATGTTATTCATTTTAAATCCTTATTGACAAATACCAGCTAGCCTGTCTCATATAATATTTAAATTAAAATGATGAAACTGCTTTTCAGATCGGGTTCTCGTTGTTTGCGAGTAACATTGGCAGCGAACATTTCATTGGCCTTGCTGGAAGTGGCGCGAATTCGGGTATTGCCGTGGTCGCTTTCGAGTGGGGAGTGAGTAATAGTCGACCCACACAAATTTTTATGTTCGAAGCACGAAATCAAATTTCTTCAAAGTACATAATTCACTTGAGGAAAGAATTAATCCATATGTAAAAAACAAGTTTTAAGTAACTAGATCTATAATGACGTATTTTATCATGTTTTTTGTTTTATAAATAAACGAAAACAAAAGTAGTTAAAAGTAATGTGTGCTATGTACATTAACAAGTGAATAATATTGGAAATAATAACTGACCGAGAGTTA
This sequence comes from Dreissena polymorpha, assembly GCF_020536995.1. Taxonomy (NCBI): domain Eukaryota; kingdom Metazoa; phylum Mollusca; class Bivalvia; order Myida; family Dreissenidae; genus Dreissena; species Dreissena polymorpha. Next base: position 102,139,138 of record NC_068358.1, on the reverse strand, counting down.
ATAAATCGATATTATACAATAATTCTTTCAAGTTGATCGTTATTTATGTTAGTTTCGTGCTCAATTTTAGTACCTTCCTTAAATATGGATAGGACAATTTAAAAATCAAGTCTGTAATGCTTTCATACCGAATATAAAGAAAAATGTGTTAGATAAATACAGAAATTATCAAGTCTTGCGTTTTTGTTAGTTTTTAGTGGACTGATCAATATTATTTCATAGCTAACATATACTGTAACACAATGGTCGTATAAGTATTCAAACAGTTTATTACACAAACGTTTCATAAAACTGGATTCTCAGTTCAATTGATCAATGCCATCACGGTTTTCATAACAAAGTTCGTATACTTTTATATTGTAAGAGTATCTATACGGATAAAATCATTATTCGCAGAACATATTGAAAGATGGTTCGAGCAGGGACATGTTTTGTATTTTAGGGCGTTTTATTGCTACTTCTTCTGGGATGGATTTTTCTGCCCGTGTATCTCACAGCTGGTGTAAGTATACAGTTTATATGTGAAATGGCATCACACTTTGAAATTTTAGTTGAGCTTCGCTCTGTGAAGATTGGGTTTAATATATGTGCGTAAAGTGTCGTCCCAGATAAGCCTATGCAGTCCGCACATGCTAATCTGGGACGACACTTTCTGCCTAAACTGGATTTTTTGCTAAGAAGAGACTTTCTTAAAAAACATCATAAAAGCGGAAATTGTCGTCCCTGATAAGCCTGAAGGTGTACACAATGCTTTCTACCGACAGGAGTACACAATGCTCTATTCCTGCAGGTGTACACAATGCTTTCTACCGACAGGAGTACACAATGCTCTATTCCTGCAGGTGTACACAATGCTTTCTACCGACAGGAGTACACAATGCTCTATTCCTGCAGGTGTACACAATGCTTTCTACCGACAGGAGTACACAATGCTCTATTCCTGCAGGTGTACACAATGCTTTCTACCGACAGGAGTACACAATGCTCTATTCCTGCAGGTGTACACAATGCTTTCTACCGACAGGAGTACACAATGCTCTATTCCTGCAGGTGTACACAATGCTTTCTACCGACAGGAGTACACAATGCTCTATTCCTGCAGGTGTACACAATGCTTTCTATCGACAGGAGTACACAATGCTCTATTCCTGCAGGTGTACACAATGCTTTCTACCGACAGGAGTACACAATGCTCTATTCCTGCAGGTGTACACAATGCTTTCTACCGACAGGAGTACACAATGCTCTATTCCTGCAGGTGTACACAATGCTTTCTATCGACAGGAGTACACAATGCTCTATTCCTGCAGGTGTACACAATGCTTTCTACCGACAGGAGTACACAATGCTCTATTCCTGCAGGTGTACACAATGCTTTCTACCGACAGGAGTACACAATGTTCTATTCCTGCAGGTGTACACAATGCTTTCTACCGACAGGAGTACACAATGCTCTATTCCTGCAGGTGTACACAATGCTTTCTATCGACATGAGTACACAATGCTCTATTCCTGCAGGTGTACACAATGCTTTCTACCGACAGGAGTACACAATGCTCTATTCCTGCAGGTGTACACAATGCTTTCTACCGACAGGAGTACACAATGCTCTATTCCTGCAGGTGTACACAATGCTTTCTACCGACAGGAGTACACAATGCTCTATTCCTGCAGGTGTACACAATGCCGGAATACCTGGAAAAGAGATTCGGGGGCCGCCGACTGCGCATCTACCTAAGTGTCGTTTCCACCCTCCTCTATGTCATCACTAAGATATCGGTGAGTCCTACTCCAGAAATCATTGCATTGACCATTTTACAACGTCAAAACAAAATAAACAATATTGACATAGAGAAGTACATATTCAACATAAAATACAAGAAGGTATTTAGCATCACAGCAGTAGATAATAAGATAATAATGAAACACTACACAAAGTAACCGTACACGAAAAGTTAGGTTATTGCATATTGTTACGATATATAACGAGGAAATAATTGCAAGTCTATTATCATTTTCTCAGCATTATATATATACCTTTTGCCGTAGTATATAAGCTGATACTGCATGCTGATTTTCGAAGCAATTCAAATTTATTTAGTGTGGGCCAGTGACAGTTATAAGGTTGTCAATATTACATTCTGAGCGCCTTAGGAATTGGGCCAAGTAAAAAATCATATTCTGTTTCAATCTAGTAGTAGTAGTAGAAGTAGTAGTAGGAGTTGGTGTAGAGTTAGTATGTATTTGTTTATATTATTGTTGTTGATATTTTTTATTGTTGTTGTTGTTCATCTTGTCGTTCGTGTTGATGTTCTTGTTTTTGCTTTTTTTTGATACGACAATATAAATCTATCTTTACAGGTGGATGTTTTCGCAGGTGCCATTTTCATTCAGCAGGCTCTTGGATGGAACACGTACATTTGTATAGTCGTCATACTGGTGGTCAGTGGTCTCTACACAGTCATAGGTAAAATGTGACAGACATCTATACAGTGATAGTTAACATGACTATACCTCTCTAACATTTCCATACCTCTCTAACATTTCCATACCTGTGTAACATGACCATTCCTCTTATAAACATTTCCATACCTTTTCAATTTGTCATACCTCTGTAACATGTCCATACCTCTGTTACATTTCCATACCTCTGTAAAACATGTCCATACCTCTGTAACATTTCCATACCTCTGTACCATGTCCATTCCTCTGTAAAATTCACATTCCTCTATAACATGCCAATACCTTTGTAACATTTCCATACATCCTGTAGCATTTCCATAACTCTGTAACATTTCCATACCTCTCTAACATTTATATACCTCAATAACATGACCATACATCTGTAAAACATGTTCATACCTCTGTAACATTTTCATACCTCTGTAACATGTTTATACCTCTTTAACATTTCCATACATCTGTAAAACATATCCATGCCTCGGTAACATTTCCATACCTCTGTAACATGTCCATACCTATGTAGCATTCACATTCCTCTCTACCATTTCAATACCTTTGTAACATTTCCGTGATCTCTGTAACATTTCCATATATCTGTAAAATGTCCATACTTCTGTAACAGTTCCATACCTCTGTAATATTTCCAAACCTCTGTAACATTTTCACACCTCTGTAACAATTCCTTACCTATGTACTATTTCCATACTTCCATACTGTTCTTTTTCCATTCCTCTGTAACATTGCCATATCTCTGTTACATGTCAATAACTCTGTAACATTTCCATACCTATGTAATATTCCCATACCTCTGTAACATTTCCATACCTCTGTAACATTTTCATACCTCTGTAACATTCGCAGTTCTCTGTAACATGTCCATACCTCTGTAACATGTCCATACCGCTGTAACATGTCCATACCTCTTTAACATTCTCAAATCTCTGTAACATTTCAATACGTTTGTAACATTTCCATACCTCTGTAATTTTACCATGCTGTAACATGTCCATACCTCTTTAACATTCTCAAATCTCTGTAACATTTCAATACGTTTGTAACATGTCCATACCTCTGTAATTTTACCATACCTCTGTAACATTTCAATACCTCTGCAATACTATGTTATGCGTGTGAGGTTTGGGTGTGTGTAAATGCTGATGATATTGAAAGAGTTCATAGAAGATTTTTGAAACGAATACTTGGTGTCAAAATGAGTACCCCTAATTCAGCTGTGTACGGGGAACTAGTGCGATACCCATTATATATAAATCGATATGAACGAATTATAAAATATTTTATAAAATTGTATACACTAATTGTACAAACTAATTGTATATTATATAGTACACTATGGTATATGCGAAATGGTGCTGAACATATAATACGATGTAACAATTGGATTACCAAAGTACGGGACTTGCTTCAAAAGACTGGTGTTGTAGATGTTTGGATGTATCCAGGATCAGTAAATGAAAGCATATGTATTCCTATATTTACAAATAGACTTATTGATATGTACATAGGTTTGGTGCTAAATAATTTAAATGTTAAAAGGTTATAAACTTTATACAAAGAATTAAAACATCGATTTGAACTATCTGATGACCTTAACATAATCCAAAACTTTAATTTAAAAAAATACATATCAAAATTAAGACTTAAAAATTGAATCTGGGAGACATATTAATATTTCTAAAAACGAACGCAAATGTAATATATGTAACTCAAGTGATATACCATTGTTTAATTGTATGTCCTCTTTAAACAGATATAAGAAAAATGTATATTGACAAATTCTATTATAACCGACCTAGTATGCATAAATGTATTCTTTTGTTAGCAAATACTAAAACCAACGTCCTAAATGAACTCGCGATATATTGTAAAATGATTTTAAAATGACAAATGATAACTTGAATGCAAACGTTGAGTAATATGATGGCCTAAGTGCATTTTTAATACCTTTTTATGTACTATTTTGGTTACTTTCGCATTACGATGCATGTGCTTATTGCTGATATATTGTCAGTTATGTATATGTAACGATGAACTGGAAATGTTCAAGTTATATGAATAAACTTTCTGTTCTGTTCTGTAACATTCCCATACCTCTGTAACATGTTCAGACTTTTGTTCCACTTCCACACCTCTGTACCATTTCTATTTAGGTAGGATGTTCATTCGTCTATGAAGTCATATATAATTTCAATAGCTATACACATGCATAATTATCTTTCCCTTACACATGGGTATGTAACAGATCCACGGCCAAATGTAACAATACCATGCCATTCACATACAGAGACATATGTGACATGCCTACACCGAGTAGGGGCAAAAATAGGCACATATACTGTGAATTTACAAAGTAAAAGATTGGTGTAATGGTCACCTTTAGTACCCGCGTTTAACTTGATGTAAAGCAAACACGAATTTACAATATCTTTATCAGCCTTATGTACTATATGACTAAATATTGAATAAAACAAATACGATAAAGTTACACACAGACAATATTTTGTGAATTGTTCAATGCACAGTCAATTATAATTGTCCACTAATCGGTTTTATAGCACCAAAGCTGTAATTGCCAACGTTTCTGTATTGGTAGGTGGTCTCTCTGCTGTGATATTTACGGACACTTTGCAAACAATCATCATGCTCACAGGATCCGCCATTCTTGCTGGCCTAGGTATGTGTGCATGGGTGCTTGTCATCTTTATTTTAGAAATATCCGTTTATAAGTTTTGAAATTCGATTGCTTAAGTCGAATGTGGTAATGCATTTACTGAAACTTATACATTTGTAATTTATTAAGATATATACTTGATAATTGTTACCTGCATTTGCTTTTCATACGGGTTTTTTACCTTTCCTGTCGCATGTATAAATTTCTACGATGCTTTGTAAATGTCTCGTTTACTATATTACTTATTTTTCTACTGTCGCGGTAATTGAACGAGTCTCTCTTCCAGCGTACGTCAAGGTAGGCGGCCTATGGGCGCTGGAATATAAATACTTCAAGGCCATCCCTACCGGTTACACTCCACCAGAGGGTTCCACGTGCGGTCTGCCACGTGAGGACGCTTTCCACATTTTCCGTAACCCTGTGACCTCTGACCTTCCCTGGCCCGGTGTGGTGATACGATCCACTTTAGTCTCAGTATGGTATTGGTGCACGGACCAGGTCAGTCAATGTCCTGTGATATGATATGATTTCGCTAAATGGTAATGATACCTATAATAATAGCTTTGGGGCCATGGTTGACTATTCGCAGTTAAGCCTAATCTTTGATCTCACATTTTCTTCAAATGATAGGATTTATGCTCAACTTATAAAACTTTTGTGACCAGGAAAAGTAGTTTTTTATGAACTTGCTGATAACTGGTTTTCCACTGGTTTAGCCCCGTCACACCGGACTGGCGTCCTTACGGCGTCCTAAGACTGTGTTTCTGGAAATGTCTGATTGTCGTAGTAAGAACGCCAATGACTATTTCGGTAAAAATGCTGTTGTTAGCCTTCCCGTCACACCAGCGTCCAGGTTTATGGCGTTCTGCGCGTCCTCACGGCATCCTTAATACGTCCCTCGCAACCTTACCGCGTTCGTACTGCGTCCTTACGGCGACCAAAGCCGACCATACGGCGTCTGAGCGGCGTCCTTGGTGTTCTTACTGCGTTCTTATTGCGACCATGGCTTCCCCGCAGCGACCGTACGACGACTGTGCGGCGACCACACGGCGACCATACTGGTAGTATAAAAGGCCGGGGGGGGGGGGGTTGGGAGAAATTTCATTTTCTTTCCAATCGTCGATGTGCAGAGAAAAAGTTCAATAATGCCAAGAAATTAGACGCATGGGCGGGGTAAACCCCAAAAAGTAGCTAGTCCTTCACCATCTCCTGAGAAGGGCTCGGGCAGTCTGTTGCTAGCAGCATGCACCAAGCTTACAGCCCTGTTGAATTGAAAAAATAAGCTAGTGACCAGAAGCGATTTATCATCACAAGAAGAAGAGGTAATGGTAGAGTGGCTGAAGGAGCAGCCCATTTTGTACAACAAAAAACTCTCTTCGTACAAAGACCAGGCCAAGAAGGACGCTCTTTGGAACGAGCAAGCTGTGCCCCTGGAAAAGGACGTCAGCATTCTCCATGTGTGATATCGGTCCATTCGAACTAGGTTTTGCAAGTTGGCGAAATTGAAGTCGGGCTCTGGCTCAGGAGAGCGGACGGAACGCGATTTGTGGTTACTTGAAAACTTTAAATTCTTAAAGTCCCGTATCCATTAGGTCCAACAACGAACTGTTGTGAGCGTTAGTACCACTTTTGTTTTTTCTAACTTGCATTTGCATCTAAAGCAACACACGCGTGAGGGATGTTCCAGCGGCGCTCAAAGTTGGTCGCCACTGTTTGCCCTTTTTGAGGCGTTGAAGGACACTTAATTACCTCATCTTTGTATTCGTCGATGATTGCTTATCAAACATCCTTCACTACAAGGGACAGTGTATTGGCCGGAAGTCGAAAGTCAAACTTCATGCTGGCATACGGATCACCAGTCGCCAGATGGCGTACGGTTGCTGCCAATTTTGTTCCCGGATCGATAGCTTTTCTGTAGTTTGTATCTTGCTTGGAAATGCGGCTCGTCAAACATTTCTGGTGGAACCCTTAAGAAATTTTGGAATGAAGCTGGGTCCTCTTGTCTTAACTCAGACATAAGACAATTGAAGTGTCCAAACTGATTCCTCCGACTATCTCCGTACCAAGGTCTAACCCAGCATCGCCTCCGCCTGGCCTGCCTTTCTCACTACGCCTAATACCACCTGCTGTTGGTCAAGTATCTATTGCTGCTGAAGATTTAGAATGTGTTGTGCAATAAGTAAATTATTTATTTTCTCAGAATGGCGCCGAGAAACATAATGAAGAAAATAAAGAAAAAAAATATTCCTTTATATAGGCGTTGATAAGTCGCCCTAAAAACGCACTGGGGTTGCAGTAGGAACGTCATTGTCGTAGTAAGGTCGCAATAGACGTCGTAAGGACGCAATGAAGTCACAATAAGGACGCCATAGTCGTTCTGAGGACGCAATAGACGTACAAGAACGTACTAAAGTCGCCATAAGGTCGCCGTACAGTCGCCTTGCAGTCAATTATCATTTTCTGTGGGTTTGAGCGGCGACCACACGACGTTCATGGCGACCTTACAGCGACCCTACCATGTCCCTACTACGACTATTGCGTCTCTACGGCGTCCCTACGACGTCCTTAACAGAACGCCGTAAAGACGCCATATTCGGCGTCTATGGCGTCCTCACTGCGACCTGGGTCGCCGTAAGGACGCAGTAAGGACGGCAGTTCGGTGTGACGGGGGTATAATTTGCACGAAGTAGAAATAAAAAGGACCCAATTGATGTGTCTTTATTGTCGTTAAAACTCGAATGACCTTAATCCTGTTGTCAATATGAGAAGTGCATATTACAGTAAAACGTTTTTGGTACCTATAAATTAGTTGAGTTTAGAATGAAGTTTGTTTAATGCGGCTCCACATTTTCCGTTTAAGGTAATAGTTCAGCGCACTCTAGCGGCAAAAAACATCGCACACGGCCGTGGAGGCACAATAGTTGCCGGCTACCTGAAACTTCTGCCTTTGTTCCTGATCATTTTGCCGGGCATGTGTAGCCGCGTCCTCTATCCAGGTAACCGTTTGTCTATGAGTGCGATCATGGCCAAAATACTGGTAAAATATGACCCTCGTTCTGGGAAAACTGAGCTTAATGCATGAGCGCAAAGTGTCGTCCCAGATGAGCCTTTGCAGTCCGCACCGGCTAATCTGGGAGGACACTTTACGCACATACATTAATACCAATTTTGAATAAAAGAGGCTCCTATATACAGCTATAGATGTCAGTGTTCCCCGAAGTCAATCTATTATTGAAGCAATTACTTCCCCTATCGGTTAACGGTCTATCCTTTGCTAACCGGTTTTCCTAGTATCTGTAAAGCTGTTAACACGTCAGCCTACAGTCGGTTGTGAGACTTTAATATTTGGGCCGTGCTCTGTAAAAAGATGGTTTCATGCATGTGCGTAAAATGTCGTCCCAGATTAGCCTGTGCAGTCCGCACAGGTTAATCAGGGGCGGCACTTTCCGCTTTTATGATATTTACAGAGTGTCTCTTCTTAATAAAAAAATCCAGTTTAGGCGGAAGTGACGTGCCTGATTAGTCAGTGTGGACTGCACATGCTAATCTGGGACGACCCTTTACGCACATGCATTAAACCTCCTTCTCACAGAGCACGGCCCATTTATTAGTAATTCATGAGGCATTTCAATTCACCTATTAATATTTTTTTTTGTGTTTAAGATTGAATAGTGTGTAATAAAAATACAGTTATCGGGTGCGTTAAATGCCATTGCGTGCGTTTACCCTCAGCAGAATATAAACGACGTGAAATTACTATTCCTCTTAAAGCAATTGTTTCTTATAAAACAACGCTTACGTTACGTTCGTTCAGATGAGGTGGCCTGTGTTGATCCCGAGGTTTGCAAGCGGGTGTGTGACAATGAAAACGGATGTTCCAACATTGCCTACCCGAAACTGGTACTTGAACTAGCACCCATAGGTAACTACGCCTGCGCGAGCTTGTATTAAAAATGTAATTTTCAGGATTGCATGGTAGTTTTCAGTATTGAATGGTAGTGTTTAGTAGTTCAGGTATTCTTAACTCTAAAATTCAATGCATTAAAACTGAATAACAGGATATTTATACTTGTATAATCTGTGTGTTATTTATGTCATGATAAAATAACAACAATCCTATGATAAAAAATGAACGAATAAATGAAATCTTTGTAATGCTTCTGTTACACCCAATGCAGGTCTGAAGGGGATGATGATGGCGGTGATGCTGTCTGCCCTAATGAGCTCCCTCACTTCCATATTCAACAGCGCCGCCACGCTGTTCACCATGGACATCTGGAAGAAGGTCCGGAAGCAGGCGTCAGAGAGGGAGCTGCTCATTTCGGGGAGGTAAGATCAGGGTCTCTTTTCAGGTTACATTACACTAACTACCTTTCATTTGATGAAAGTCTGGAAAAGACACGACGATCAAGGTTCCGATCAGGATGTAAAGCGCTTGACAACAAGTCTTAAGATTGTGTTTTCCGATCATTTGATTAAACGCTGGGCAAAACATCCAAGAATCAGGGGTTCGATTGGTTGTTAGAAGGATGATTTACAAATCTAAGAAAAACCTGTTCGATAATTTGCTATAGGGACGTATTACAAATCCGAGGATCATATTTTCGATTAGAAATAACTGCTGAAAACGGCGAACAAATTGAATAAAAAAAGCACACAACATCGGCGCTATCTCAGTAGTTAGATATACTTGCCAAATTACATTACATATACGCGTGTATATGTAGTAAGCAGCAGTCTGTGTTTTCTCGGAACTCAGTAAAAACAGCATTGGTACAAAAAGATATCCTTAATTCATGCGTGTGGCATGTGTATCCGTATTATCGGCCCTCTTAATGAATACATCGAAATATTTCAAGTGAAAAGATTGAACAACATAAATGTTTAATACGTCACTCTATAGTTTAATGTGTATTCTTGAACATAACAACAAAAACTGCATTAGAATCGGTAATACTTTGTCAAAATACTGGCGAGACTAAGCTCCATGTAGTAATCAGTATCATGTACACAGTTTCTCATAATATTGGCCCTTCTGATTGGTTGCGAAGGTTTGTGTCTATGCGCATGTTCTTTTTCTATAAATAGTTTCTTTATGGAAAAACGAAACTCGTGTTTATGTTTCTTTTAAAGTATTTAAAAAAATCACAAATAAGCGACTAATAAAACATTTGATTAACCTTCTAATAAACCAAAAACAAACTAACACAATTATGTGTTAATCATAATATCGGCCTGGAATAATCATGACCTATTTTCAAACGAAAACCGGAAATCGTGAGATAGATCGTCGTAATAGTCATTAAGAAACAGCAATAAATTAAAACTTCTAAAAATGGAAAAAAACATTTACTGTCCAGCACTTCTTGAGGGGTTTACGTCAAAGGCACGATACAATGAGGAGGGCCGATACTATGAGAATACGGGAATATGAATTTGTCGTTTGTCATTATCCGAATATTCAATCGATGCGACTCCATAAAAATCAAAAGTGTGTTGTGTATATAAATTTACTGAATAGATCTAGTAAATGCTTTTCTCATCATTTAAAACATTATCTTATTCATCCTCGCTATCAGGATATTTGTCGTGGTGTTGGTTGGGGTCAGCGTTGCCTGGATACCGCTGATCAAGTCTGCTCAGGGGGCGCAACTTTTCATCTACATCATGGCGGTCACAGGTTACATCGCTCCTCCACTGTCAGTCGTATTCCTCATGGCAGTCTTTATTCCACGCATCAACGAGGAGGTATGTAATCAGTTTTCCGTGTCGTTGAAATCACTGATTTATAAATGCACATAGTCAGTATCCAGTAAATAAGATGCTCAATCATGCTTTATACTTGTTCGGTTCAGTTTTATTTAATGTTCATGTTCTTAACAGTGTACAAACAAAAATGAAACCTTTAACACATAGAAAGTTATTTATTTATTTATTTTCATATATTTATTTATGTATTTACATTCAGAATACATATGTTTAAAATTGAAATAATTTGGAGTTATGATGCGAAGGAATGATACGAGGACGCAAGCACGAGTGTTGAATACAAATATATCAAACAAAAAAGTAGACATGTATCGACCATTAATTATTTAATAGTAATTTAGCTATGTTTTCCTCCAGTTCGGAACTTTTTGCTAGGGTCCATAAAAGATCTAATGGTATTGTTGTTAAATGTGGTTACAGGGAGCATTCTGGGGCATTTTCATTGGTCAACTGATTGGAATAAGTAGACTGGTCCTCGATTTCATCTACACGGCTCCTAAATGCGGTGAACCCGACAACAGACCGTTGATCGTTTCTGCTGTGAACTACACGTATTTCGCAGCCATATTGCTAGTCATTTCCGCCATCATTACTGTTGTATTAAGCTTCTGTACAGCAAGGCCGGATTATGAACAGGTACACACTCTGATTTCCGTCATGTTGAATCATATAACATATCATTTAATGTAATTAGGTAAATCCCAATAGTTTAGTTGCCCATTTTGTTCAAATCGGCAACAAAATGCTTTACATGTCATCAAAATTACAAATATCTTTGCTACCATTGAATCCCGACAAAACGAAAGTTTCCAAACGCATACATTATTGGCAAACACATAGCATCCGTTTGTTGTTGTTGTTGTTTTCCATTTTAGTTGATCTGGTGAATGTAATATAATACCATAAACTCGTCGTTATTAATGCAAACGCACTTGTTGCTTTGAATTTTTAAATTTGCGACGTCAAGGCATGACAAACGACCAAAGACAACAAGACGAAACGACCACGAAGCAGTCTCCGAAACACTCTATATTATAACTATAAATTTATTGAGCTTTTTATTGTAATAACTAAATATCGTTTATGTTGTTGTTGTTGTTGTTTTTAATCAATCTTTGACTTTGAACAATCTTGAACGAACGCATTAACCAAATTCATCATAAATTGTATTGTATTGGAAAAGCGAAGACCAACCAACGATCAAATGTCATCAATTGCAAACAAACAATTAATGGATGGTGGCCTGGAATTGATTTTAAAGGAAGTAATTAGATACAGTGACAATAATAAAAAAAAGAAGCCAATTACATCGGACGAATTTTACTAAAGTCTCCAAATGGTGTAACCGAATATATATATATATATATATATATATATATATATATATATATATATATATATATATATATATATATATATATATATATGCACGTTATTTCAGTTTTTCTTCAGACAAAAAACTATGGTTGCTTTTGTTCCGGAAGTAATTAAAAAATAAAATATGAATTCTGCGATTACTCACACGTATGTAACCTATATTGATGCAAATTTATAAGTTGATTGAGAGCCATATGGGAAATTTGCACCTTTTAGGGGTTTTTTGTTAGACACAATTTTAGTTGCTAAAGTTACAGAAATAAGTTAAACATTTAAATCGGAATATGCGTTTACTCCAAAATTACTTAAGCTTATTAAATGAAGCTCCGTGTGCGTATAGAGAGAAGTATTTGTAATACGCACGTTTATTTCAGTTGTTTCGGCATACCAAAAATATGACTAATATGATGAGAAAACAATTGAAGCATCAAACCTGCATCCTGTGTATTAATTACAGTAAAGCTAAATACTAACGGAAATCCTATTCTTACTCCAAAAACATTAACCCGGTAAAGCACTTCTGTTTTATCTTTGGCAAAGCTCTTGTTTGATAAGGTGTGTTAGTGTTAATGAGTGATATTCGAACACATTAATTGAGTAGTACACACTGCTTCTATCAAAATCGACCGACTGTTTTATAGAAGGAGTGATTTACATTTTCACTTGAAACATAGTCCCTTGATAACAAGACAATATAGGGATTAGCACGTATTTCCTTGCCAATAATTACCTCCGCATCTCAGGTATAAATAACAGACTATTCAACAGCGTATGGGTGATTAATGTGTTTCTGGTGTTTTTTAATTGAAGGCACGTGAATAATACCACAAAGATGATCACTATTACTGAAATTATGCTCAACATTAGCAGTTGTTGTTTGTTATTTTTGTGTTGTTGTTTTGTTTGCGAAAACTGAATCGCAAGGGAAAGATTCTCTTTATACCATGTTTAATTATATAAGAAGATAGGTTCATGATGCATAAACACAGTATTTATGATTTAAATAGTGAATTCCTCATCAATTTGTCAATGCTTTTCTTTGTGTTTCTTAATTATAGTGAGATTATAAGATACATTAGTTTCAATGCGTCAGTAAGGGTTTTAACCGAGACTTGCCTTAAAAAAAAACGCTGTACACGTTTTTTAAATATTTGTAAGTGCGCGTATCCTCAAACAATATGGGCCGTAGTGTGTGTAAAGGGGGTTTAAAGCATGTGCGTAAAGTGTCGTCCCAGATTAGACTGTGTAGTCCGCATAAGCTTATCAGGGACGACACTTTCCGTTTTATGAAATATTTCGTTTAAAAAAGTCTCTTCTTAGCAAAAATTCAGTTTAAGCGGAAAGTGTCGTAAGTTGCACTGGACCATGCCCTGTTTTTCACCTTACTTATTACAACATCGCATAACTTATGTTTCGCCAAAACCACGTGCATGACTTAAACATTTATGGTCACAGATGAAGGGTCTGACGGTATGGAGCGTCCACAAACTCGGGGTAAAGCGGAATAAACTGGCGCAGAGACGCTTGACGATCTTGAGTAGAAACAATTCCGTAAGCGACGGAGGCCAGAGTAAGTATTAACAGACGTTCTATGCGCCACTATTTCTGTTGATCCTTTTATTAAAGACTGTGAAAAATACGCGAAACGATTGACTAATTTGGCTAGTTCTGTTTTTGTCGTTATATTTTGTGATACTACGACGATTGCTTTTATACAGTATACAATTCATCATTCATTGTATAAGCACGGATGCCCGAGTGGTCTAAGCGAAAGGCTTTTACTCCAGGGGTCAGTGGTTCGAGCCCAGTTGAGGGTTACTTTTTGTTTTTTCTTTAAAGGGGCCTTTTCACAGATTTTGGCATATTTTGAAGTTTGTCATTAAATGCTTTATATTGATAAATGTAAACATTGGATCTTAAAAGCTCCAGTAAAAAAATCAAGAATAAAATTAAAAAAGGGAAAAAAAGTAGCCGGTACCAGGGCTCGAACCAGTGACCCCCGGAGTCCTGGAGTTAGTCTGAAGTAAAAATGCATTAGCCCTCTCGGCTATTCCGCCGGGTATGCATCGCCTATGTAGTTTATACGTTATATAAGCACTCTTCGTAGTTTCGTACATTTAAACGACAACAACAGAACTCTCCAAATTATTCAATCGTTTCGCGTGGCAACGCTTTATAATTTTTAGGCTTTCAAATCGTCAAAAGATACATATAATGGCTATATTGGACTATGGTAAATGTTCAGTAATACTGTTTCTTCACAAATATCATAACTAAAACGAAAATTTGGGAATCTAAAACAACTTTTTTCAATTTTTTCAATTTACCAATCCGTGAAAAGATCCCTTTAAATTTATTCTTGTTTCGTTACTGGAGCTTTTTAGATCCAATATTTACATTTATCAATATAAAGCATGCCGCATGTGGATCTCAAGTACAAAGGATGGTTGTCGAAACTTACCTTAAACCCTACTATTGTGTTAACATGTCGACAGTGTGTTTTAACAGACAATAAAAAATGGTTCTTGCATAAAACGTCTTAAATGTTATTCATATGAAAATAATTACTTTTAATAAACATAGAAAGACAATTTGGGTTTCTTTCTTGAAAATATTTATTGTGTCACTTAAGTTAGAAAAGTATTTCACGGTATTACCCCGAATGCAAACAAATATCCGCTATATTATATCTCCCATCTGACTAACTTATCAACAACAAATTACTAGAGGAAAAGTGTCAGTATTTCAGACCAGCCTTATATGTTCGGATCGTATAAGTATATTTGTAAGTAGTATAGCTGCTACATCAATATAATTTTCAAGGGAAACGCAATGGCTATGATGTATTTTAAATGTGTTTCCAATTGTTTATTCTAGTAATCAAACAAAACACGATAGAAAAAATACTTGTAATGTTTAACTATAAAATAGAGGTTGCATAATGCATGAAATCCTTCTTTGGACTCGTTTTAGAATTTATCGAAATTGTTGGTTTAACCGTCTTTTTCGGTTCAAAGTAGCCCAAAGTGATCTGATAAATAACTGTTTGTTTTTATAAATACATGTGATCACAGGTGGTTAGCGTGTGGCTATGATTTTAATTAGTGAAAACATCATTTTGAATGATAAATAACCATATTATAACGAAAAATCAACTTTTCTGGAAAATAATTTCACTATCAAAGTGATCCAGTTGAATCATGTCAGCGATATAGGGATATATATCGTGTGACACAGTCATCGTGGTTTAAATTCGTAGAATTTTCTAAATAGACATTAATTATTGATAGATACAGCTTCTTGGAATATATTTGATGTTTTATGCGTAAATCTTACGTTTGCACGTGATCTATATCTGTCACGAAATGGCCTCAATATAGCAGACACTTATTATATTTTGCAGCAACAAGTAACCGGATGTCAGCTGTATCGAAAGTCATTCACGACGCGGAGACACAAGGCGACCATAAGGAAGTTGAAGTGGATCATGAGGTGGAAATGAAAAAGCGTTATCGTGAAACCATGTCGATCAGTAGCGGCGTCAGTCTCTTCCTCAACTTCAATGCCGTTCTTCTGCTCTCTGTTTTCGTTATGACGTATGCGTTGTTTGCTTAAACGAACGCTTGTCTTTTCTAAATCAGGTATTGACCGATTGCTGAAAAAAACTTAAGTTATGTTCGTGGAAATAAATTGACCAGTTATTTAAAGTCAAAATTGTGGATTTTGCAACCACTGGCTTTTTTAATCTGATAAAGGATCAGTTTAGTGGACAACTTAATCCTTGATTGACAAGTCACAACGGGCCAATCTTCCCATGTGTCGTCTAGTTCATTTCTGTAAATGGCGGACGTTTTTAGTAACGTGCAGAAATATTTTAAATGAAAATCATGAAGACGCATAAGATCCGGTTACTATGAATAGATTTGGTTAATTACATGTTATTTTTGCAGAAAGGAATTATAATTAGATACAAAATCCTAAATGTTAAACTTCTTTTTTTGTTTCTTAGAATATGTATCAATACGATTGTCTTTAATAAACAAAAAACATGAAAACATTTAATGAGTACAATTGGTATTCTTGTTTTAGTTTAGTGTAAACAATTATCGTCCACATAATGGTTTGTATTTTTAAATTGATTGTCGAGTATATGGTTTGTATAAAGTATGAATTATCCAGAAAATGTTTTTTATTTGAGTATCATTGTCCAGAAAATGGTGCGTATTTAAGTATCATTGCCCAGAAAATGGATTGTTTTTTAGTTTGCATTGTCAAATAAATGATTTATTTTTTTATATTTTTTCCATTTACTTGTTTGTATTTAAATATTATTTAACAAGAAAATGTTTTTGCATATTATTTCACATTGTTCGGTAAACGATTTGTTTTTAAATCTAATTGTCCAGTTTACGTTGCGTATTTGAGTATAAATTGTCCCGTTAATGGTTTGTTCTTTAGTATTTTTTAGTAGTGGATGGTTTTTATTTGGGTTTGAGTATGTATTGAACAGTCAATTGTTTGTATTGGAATATAAAACATCCAGTGAAGAGGTTCTATAATTATTAATTGTGAAATTAATGGTTTTCATTTTAATAAGAATAGAGGAGTACGAAACATAATAGTTTATTTCGATTTATGCATACACATCTACTCGTCGTGAAGGCACAATTACAATAATAATAAGCGTGTGAAATACATTCAAAACTTACGTTATTTTAAAGGTACCTGAATTGAAGAAAAAGATAAAATAAACATGATTTGCCTGAGAGTGTTACATTAATCAGTTAAACATTCGCAACGGCACAGTGACTTCAGTTTGTCATACGTGTTCTCAAAATGGATACAGTAATTAAAATATTGCAAACCTGTTTTCTTTTTTGAAAACACAATAACCAATTTATAAAACATGCATATAATAGTGTCGTGTGTTTTAAAGCATTATAAACAAAATATGGCTAACTTTCTTAACACTTTTGTGTTTAAACTATAATGGGACTCGAATACATTATATTTTTTACGGGAATCATTGAAAATGTCGTACATGGCGGATCATGATTTGTTTTATAAAATGTAATCGTTTGAGATGAAAATTTTGGTATGAGGCCAAATATCAAAAAACTTACAGGTATATAAAATTGGTCACACACAATAAGTTATTATATTTCTTACACACACAAAATGTTGATTACAAAAACAAAGTATACGATTATAAATTTCAGTACATTTATTTTTTTATTTTTAAGTTTATTAAGGTCCAAAACAAAATACAACAGCATAACATCTCATTTAGGCTATTTCACAACTTCTTAATTCCAACAACAACAACAGCATGTATACAGCAATACAGCTTATACAATCTCGGAGCCTATAGTATATATGCATTTTAAAATTTGTAAGTTATGGTAGAAGATAGAGGTTTGGCGACAGTTTTATGAACTGGATAAATGGTAAGTTATGAAGGGAATAGATAATTTCATATAATGTTGCAACCGCGCATCTTATATTTACTGATAAACTTACACTATATACGATAAGAAGAATTTTCAGTAGGGGGATTTTTCAAAACGATAATATTTTACGTGGAATATTTAGAATGTATTATTTAAAATAAATTATTTATGTGGAAATTTATTTGAGATTGTATATACTAATTTGCATTAATGACTTACTTCACTTGCAGTTTGAAAATTCTACTAAATCAAGTAACGCACAGTTTCATCCTAATTGTATACAGTTGTTTTGCTAATAACCTGAAACTTGAGATTCAGAGAAATGAAAATACAACGGATAATGCGGATCAACACAATCGTGTTTAATTTTACTTATAGCAGGGCTCTAGATAACGGTAGTGAAGGGGTCTTTATGAGGCAAATACACATTTGTTCTTCATAAAATCCTATGTCGGTTGTGCTTATTTGAATCGCATCATCAAGACGATGCGTAGCAACAAAATTAAAAAGAGAATGGTAAAACTCCCTTAATTTTGAGCCCTGCTTATGGGGAGCACTTCCCTTTACGCAACGCTAACGTTTGCTCGAAGTGCGATTCACCGGACCCTAAATCACTGTATTGGTTGAGTTTAAAGAAACACGGGTAAAATTAAATCGTAAAAACAACTGATTCTGGAAAAAAGGAATGCGTACATAAAATGTTTAAATGTCATATTATGGAGTCAGTACTTAGTATACCCTCACAAACGAAGTTTAGGGTGCTATATAGGATAGAACTTGTCTGTCTGTGGGTCTGTATGTCGGTTGGTCCGTATTAAGTGTCCGCTCTCTCGGTTTTTATCCGATCTTCACCAAACTTGGTCAGAAGTGGTATCTAGATGATGTCTATGTCAAGTTTGAACATTGGTCATGACGGGTAAAAAGCTAGGTCACGGGGTCACTTAGTGCGTTTTAAACATTCAGCATGGTGTCCGCTCTCTAATTCAAGTAGTGTTCATTCAATATTTGCCAAACTTGGTCAGAAGTTGTATTAAGATGATGTCTAGGCCAAGTTTGAACATGGGCCATGCCGGGCCAAAAATTAAAATTTCGTTTACTGGCATTGAGCCAAAAAGTTCCAATAGAATTTCGGACCTGCATCGCTGCTGATATTAATCTCTGAGAGGCAGTTTAAGCAGAGTGATTATTCATGACATGCTATCTAATATATAAGTAAATAGCCTTAGTACCTTCATTTGGACAAAAAGATAAATGCTTTAGATCAACCGTTTAGAACGTAATTTAAAATATATGGTCATATAGATTTTATTCATTAGACATATCCAATTTGTTTAACATTTATCTTTCACATTTATATCAAATCATAATCATATTTTAAAGGGATAAGAACATGCTTCGGTTATTCGTTTTTTATTTGCGTACTAAGTACATACATTTTTATTTATTGCCTGCTTACTTAAACAGTATTCCACAGCGAATTCTGCATTTTTGATTCACAAAAAACGAGTCTGTTACATCTGGAAAAAAAGTGTCTAGATGTCGGGAAACGAAGTGCCATTGTTTTTTAGATGATCGGTAAACGAAGTGCAGATGAAAAATGTGCATGCGACTCTTAAAACATTTGAATTTTCCCAAATACATTAGTAAACTAAAATGTAACATGTTGTAACATGACTGGATATATTGATCTTTTATTTCGAATAGTAAGCACGTTCTTGATTTATTTCCAAGTATGTTTATTTTGTTAAAATATGTACTGATCATTCAATTCATGCTGATTATCGATGGAATTTTATCTTCTTCTTTTTTAAATTCACCGTTTTTCCGCGAATTTCTTTCTTCGCAATACGAAGTGCTATACCATTAATCACCCAAACAATGTTCTGTGTTTAAAAACCAAATAAACAGAACATAAATACAAAAAAGCTGAAGAACTCACCTCTCGCGCGTGGCTTTTGTTGTTCTCTGTTAGTGAAGTGCCATCCGTCAACGAAGTATTCGCATACCCGGCGTGTACATACATACGTATAAACAACTTTATATAAATATTCACACATAATGGTATTTCAAGATGAACACGCATCTGTGTGTTTAAACCACCCTAAGCCGCATAAGTGCTGTTAAGTGCAATCCTATGTTTGGTTTCATGCATTTGTCTTACATCAGACAAGAATAACAAATACCAAATTTAAAAATAATTATATTTTTTAATTCTAATTATATGGTTTATTGTTCTAATCACTACCATATTTTGCATCGGATATGATTCTAGATATTGCCGTGTTCTTCAATTTGAAAACAGCACAGACTAGTTCTTTGGAACATTTTACACATAGACCTATCTTAAAAAAAATTCAACTAAAACCGTATGTCCGAACGTTGTTTGTTGTTCTTTACCTATTTAATATGTACATAAATAGCAAAGTCAATGTTTTGGTTACGAAGCCGGCTGCCGATTTATATTACGGTGACGCTTTTATAGTTAACGCGTTGTGTAAGTGTATACTCTTTAAGCACGTCGCTTCAAACGCTCATGCTATAAAATTAATTTTTCTTTTCGGTTATAAACAGGACTTTTTAAGTGCGGCGAAATTCTTCAAAGTAATTTAATACCAATAAACATATTGTTCATCGTTAAGAAATTGTAAAACAATATGAGTTTTCGTTACAAACTTAATATATGAATCACCATATGTATCATAACTTAACACGTAATCAACGTTGTGATTGTTGAACATATGTGTTGTTATTATAATTAGTATTTGTGTACACATTACTTGCCATGGTTGTCGTGTTTTAATTGTGAGTGATCACGTATATCAAAGTGGAAGGCATATATGTTGCTATTTACTTGGTGTATTATATATTATGCATTCCATACACTCGATGACGCTCATGATCGAATAGATATACGTGTAATCAAGTTTAATTAGATAAGCATGGGACAATCATCACTGTTGGGTTTGTCTTAGTTTAAAGCGGGTATATACGATTTAGTCAAATATTTATGAATTTATATAAACTGTGTAAAAAACTTATTATATATATATTTCAATATAAATTAAAATAAAAGTTAAGAAGAACATGTGTCGAAAAATGCGAAATAAGCCAGATATTTAATTCTGAAATTGAAAACGGCTGTACAGCCGAATTCGCCAGCATGTATACCATACATGTACGATGTGCATCTAAACTTAGTTTAACGGTTTATTTGAAATTCTGCAACGATATCTATTCATACGACACACGAACACTATCTCCGATCCTAATACAAAGACGAATGCTTCGGTTATTGTAGGAAAATATGTACGTCACTATCGGCTCGGGGCGCTAATTTGTCTTTGCTGCATTTTATGAAATTCGGCTTTAATGTATAATTTTTCTTGCCTATTTTGTGTTATTGTAACATATTTTATCAATATATTACAATTAAACACATATAAAAAATCGTATATACCCGCTTTAATGAGTCATTAAGGAATTTTTTTATAGATTATTGTCGGTGTTCTAATATAGAAATCATTACTAGTTGTTTTTGGGTTAGCATGGTAGTTTTTTAATGAACAATATTCCAGTTCTGGTGGCGATTCATATTCGTTTTTATTGTAACTTTGTGCTAAGCAATTAGTTATGATGATGTTGTATTTTTATATTCTCCTTATCTTTCTCGCGTGTATATTATCCGGTTAAAACATGTGATTCATTAGAGGTACAACGTACAATGCAGATCACTGTAATTATGGGCAATGCCCACAATAAAGCTGTTGTGTACATTTATAACATAATGGAATGTGGTATTCTCATTAGGCTAATGGAAGCATCACTGGCGTCACATTAAAGGTCTTGTATTTCTTTTCACAGAGAGTGCTCTTAAAGACGCATTTGCAGTCATTTAGAATTGAAATATGCCTTATTGATGATTGTTATTTCTAGACCCTAAGAGGAAAGGTTAAATCACACTAACTATCATGGATGGATTTGTAACACGTATATTCACTAAGTAAATCTATAATTATTAATTATTTTATTTGTTTATTTATTTGTTTATTTATTTATATGAAATACCTCGATGTCCCAATATAAATGATTTTCTAACAAGTGTATTTACTTTAACTGCAACTAATACCAAATAAGTTTGCATAAAAAGCCAGCTCACATATTTGTCGTGGGTTGTTTATTTATGTTGATCGAAGACAAGCAGGTAGATGTATTCGTATTACTCGTATCCAAGCAATAAACAATATTGCTATGCATTTAGAAACATCGTATTACGTTATAATAATGTTTGGACCTTTTTTGGCGACACACTCAGGAAGCATTAGGACGGAGATGAATTATATTTAATATTTTTCAACACAACTTAATTTAGTTAGTCAGAATAAGACGATATTTTATATAACATGACAAATGTGTTCGTCACCAATCGCTAACAGTGCACAAATGTGTGTAAAATGGATCTGAATCCATCAAAAAGCGTAGTATATGACGCCATCAAAAATCATCGTCTGAGTTTCATGACAATGTATAATAACAACAAACACTAGGACTATATTGTATTGTTGTGTTCCGATACTATTAAAAATAGCATTATCAACAGGACCGATCTCAATTTTGCAATTTCTTTGTGTCGAACATTCTAAGCTATTTTTTTTTTCATTATTAAAATGTGTAATGCAACAACATTTCAATGTCATACACAGATCGTTTCACGATACACTAGATTATTACATATAAGACTCCGTCGTGAATCACATGAGTTAATTAAACCTTCAAGAAAAACAAACACTCTGAAAATCGAGTATTGACATGTAGGAGAATAATTTGAAGAACAAATTGGAAGCTAACTGAACCCAAATGTTTGGTTTTATTGCAATGTGATCTTTCGGTCAGTTTGCATGTTCACGAAAAGATGTCTAAATAAGCATAATATAGAATTTTCGTTGTTATTGATGATGTAATTTGTGTCCATAGAAATGCGTGTTTTTGTTTTGTTGTTGTTTTGTCTTTGTTTCATACGTAATCTCTATAATTATAGACAGTGCCATACAAAACAATTATCATAGTAAAGTGATAAAAATCCCTACTGTACCTTTCTTAACCATGAAAGAAAGAAAGAAAGCTCTCTAAAACCGGTTTAAACCCCCTATGCTTTGCAATGACCGTTCCAAGGCGATGACCTTAGCTTTATTCTTATATGTGTGTATGTTGCTTTGTATTGTGCTGTTTCGTACTGTTTTGGCAATTGGTCACTTGCCTTAACTAAAGGACCAACTAAATATATATGATGAGAATGCAATACTGCACCTTTTTATATCCAACATTATATACAGAGCTTTTGCTTAATGTCTTAAATTATTTTTATTGAAATATTCTACAAAACACATGAATTTCCTATTAATATTATACTCTTAAGGCTGTAAATATTACTTTTGTTGATTAACAGGATCACATGCAGGCTGGTCTTTGCTGGAGATGACATAACAAATCATTACAAGGAAAAGACAAAATACATTTAACGTTTACAAACTAAGTGCAAACTGAAAAGATGGCTTTACGTGAAACACAGTTCCATGTAATTGTGTGTTGGAATTTTTTTAAATATTTATAAAGAAAAAATAAAAAATTTCCAGTATGTATACATAATCAAAGTATGTATACATTGTACTAAGAATATAGTACATATATACGCATATTCAGATGAAATAAGCATAGAAAAGCAATACTAGGTACATGTAAAAAAGACATTTCCTAGGAGTAATACATATTTAAACTAGAAGTGGCGCGGAAGAGGCCGATGCGTATCCCCACGTCGCATAGATTTTATATTAAAAGTCTTTTTGGTGGGCGGGGCCTATGTTGGTGGGGCCCCGGAGTGGGTAATGTGGACATGGATGTTCAAGATAGACCGTATTGTCATAAGAGATGTTCAGTATTTATTTGAAGTCGATTGGTGAATAAATGAAGAAGTAATGCTAAAACAAAAATTTTGATACGAACAAAATTTGGAAACGAACATTTTCGGAACGAAACAATTATGAGAAAAAATGGGTACGAAAAAATTAGGGTACGAAACAAAATTGGGAACGAAAAAAATTGGGTATGAAAAAAATTTGGTACGAATAAAAATTAAGGTACGAATAAAAATTTGGGTCCAAAAAAATTAGGGTACGAAAAAAAAAATAGGAACGAAGAAAAGTGGGTACGAAAAAAATGAGGTTACGAAAAAAAAAGTTGGGAAAGAAAAAAATGTTAAAAAAAAAATAGGGTACGAATAAACATTTGGGTACTAAAAAATTATGTAAAAAAATGGGTTCGAAAGAAATTTGGGTACGAAATAAAAAATGGGTACGAACTAATTTGGATAGGACAAAAAATTTGGGTACAAAAAAATTTGGTACGAAAAGAAATTGGGAACGAAAAAAAAATTTGGGTATGAAAAAATTGAGGTACGACAAAACCTTTGGGTACGAAATAATTTGGGAGCAAAAACATTTTGTTACGAAATAAATTGGGTACGAAAAAAATTTGGGTTCGACAAAAAAATTGGGTACGAAAAAAAATGGGTACGAAACATTTTGGGTACGAAACAAAATTCGGGGGTACGGGGAAGTAGTACCCGTGGACCTCTCGATACATTTGAAAGTGGACGGGAACCAAGCTGCCTTTACCTTTATCAATGACCCTGGTGTTGGTAATGTGGACATTGATGGTCGAGTTAGACCGTGATGTTATAAGAGATGTTCAGTATTAATTTGAAGTCAATTGGCGAATCAATGAAGAAGTAATGTTAAAACAAAGTTTTTGGTGGGCGTGGTCGGCCACTATCTCCTACACTATTAGCACTAGAACCTTGAAACTTACACACATGGTAGCTATGTGCGTATGTGCGACGGTGCACTATTTGGAATTTTGATCTGACCCCTGGGTCAAAAGTTATTACCATGTTCGTCGCATGTTGTCAGTAAAATGAGTTTTTTTACCCAGTTTACCCATTTATTTACCCATATCTTTTGACCCAGGGGTCAGATCAAAATTGCGTCGCAGTCACCATTTTGAACTATTTTGAGTTCAAAATAGTATGTTGTAAAGAACTACAATAATCATTAAATTTAAATACTAAGTTTGTTCTACGATGGTTGCTAACAATTCTCATTCACTGTCAAAGGATTCTAATATATTTTTTGAAATCGATATTTTGCTAAAGTTATCATATTGAATATACTTTATGTATTGTTTTAATGAATTTATTAATTTAACACGTGTCTAAGTATAGCTTAATAAACAAATTAACACTATTTATGGCTCTAGCTGACTTCGTTAAAAGCCCAAGAAAAATGTTCTTATTAATGAAAGAAAACAGTTGTTCTGGTAATATCTCATCAATTCATGCTCCAGATATCTGACATTCCAAGAATAAATATTCTAATTTTTCTTCACTTTGTTTGCAAAATGAACATAATGGATCATTAGTTATTTTCATTTTGTTTAATATAAAAGTTATCCCAAGTATCCTATTAACTATTCTGCTTTTAAACAACTGTACCATTACACCATTTGTTATTGAAAGGGTAGTTCAAAAATACAATGTCATTCATAGACATTAATTATGGAATTGATTTTAATATCCCCGTTTTGCTTTAGCTGAAGGTTGTTCATTTTTTTATTTACAATATTGTATAGGCTTTTAGCAACATATTCCTTTTTAAATATTAGTTGTGATAATGGTGGTAAAAGTGGATAATACAAGCATTCCTCTGCCTTTACTTATTTTTAACTACAATACAGTGAGAAGCTTTTGTAAAGATCTACCCAAAACATGCAAAAAGGGTTTGCAAATCTAATATATTTAAAGCATAATGATAACTGCAATTCAAAAGTTTATAAGTATCGAATTACAGGTGTGTGTTGTGTGATATATATACAATGTCCTCTAAAGAATTGAAGTTTTGCAACCAGGTAAGTTTCTTTTTTTATCTAGGTATCTTTTAACCCAGCTGCATTTGATTGCATTCAAGAATGAGTCAATGTTCGTTAATTGGATACCTCCATTTTCTACAGATTGAATTAACTGAGTTCGTTTTATTTTATCAGGTTTTATTACCGTCCCACATGAAATTAAATATTGCTGATTTTATATCGTTAATAACATCATTTGGTGGATTTGGTAGAACTGTTAATACAAAAATTAATTTAGGAAGTGCAAACGTTTTCAATACTGTGTTTTTTCCGATTAGTGTAAGTTTACGGTGATGCCATGATTTTAAGCAGTTTTTAAAATTCTGTAATTTAGGTAGTATGTTTTTAAGAACTGTATCCTTTTCATTATTTGTGAAAGTAATTCCTAACGTTGTGGCTTCATCGGATGTCCAATTAAATTTCATTTCTTTTTTATATTGGACATTACTTTGTTTGAATTTACCTACTCGTAGCATAGTACATTTACTTTTGTTTAGTTTAAGACCCGATGTCATTCCGTAAAGGGTTAGCGACTCTATTTGGTTTTGGAAAGAATCGTAATTGTCGTTTAAAAAATAAGTTGCATCGTCAGCAAATAGGGACTGTTTGATTTCTTCGTCAGGTTCTAGTGATATGCCTTGTATGCGTTTATTTGATTGGATGTGATGTGATAGATACTCGATCCAAATAATAAATAGCGATGATGAGAGTGGACATCCTTGTCGAAACCCTCGTTTGATGTTAAAACTGTTTGAAAAGAAGCCATTGCTTATGATTATACTGTTAATATCGGTATAGAATAGTTTGACCCATTGAATGAGACTTTTATGCATTCTTGGACGTTTTCACCAATGTACCGTCCTTTTATGAAACCAGATTGAGATTTTGAAATGATTGATGGTAATATTTTTTTTATTCTGTTTGCTATACTTTTAGTTTAATTTTATAATCATTGTTTAGTAAACTAATTGAGCGCCAGTTCGATAAGGATTCTAAGTATTTCCAGGTTTTGGAATGAGTGATATTATACCTTGTTTTTGAAGCGTAGTTAGGTTTTCATTATTATATGAATAGTTTATTGAATTAATTAAATGTGTTTTGATATCATTCCAAAATATTTTATAAAACTCAATGGTGATGCCAGCAGATCCTGGACTTTTGTTATTTTGCATTTCTTTTAGTGCTAATCCAAATTCATATTCATTTAGTAATCCGTCACACCATAGTTTTTCTTCTTGATTTAAAGCGTGGTGTGTATTTTTAAAAAGGGTGTTATTTTCAACATTTGTTCGTTTATAGAGGGTTTCGAAAAATAAACGTTGTTCTTCTAGTATTTGAGTTCTGTTTGTTATATCTTTGCCATTGACTACTAATTTGTGTACAGTTTTTTGTTCACTTCTACGTTTTTCAATGTTTGCGAGTATTTTTTATTTTTTTTTCATTCTGTTCAACATGCTGTGCACACGCTCTTAGTATTATTCCATTGAGATGTGTATGATAGATTCCATCTAATATTTGTTCTTTTAATGTTATTTCATTTTCAATGTCGGTGGTATCATTTGTTTTTGTTTGATGCAATTGTTTTTCAAGGCTGCCAATGGTTTTGATGGTTTCAGTTTCAAGTTTGTGTGTTTCTTTTTGTTTATATGATGTGTATCTAATTGTTGTGTTACGTATATTTCCTTTAATTACTTCCCATAAGGTGTTTGGGTTTCCATCTTTATTATTTTGAACTGTATTTAATATTTCCTGTTTAATTTGTGTTTGATATTGTGTATCTAATAAGATGCTGTTGTTAATTTTAAAGTATCCTGTTCCTCTTTCAGGCTGTATATTGTGCAGTTTAAGTTCAACTAGAGAGTGGTCAGTCATAAATCCTGGTTTTATGTTACATGTGTCAATTATGTTGCAGAGAGACTCAGATATTAAAAAATAGTCTAATCTACAAAATATTGTTGGTTTTGTGTTTGAGTGCCAGGTGAAATTGCTTTCGTTTGGATATATTGTAGTTTTCAATTATGTAATTTAAAATGTTTCTATTTCTAGGATGAGTATAAAGGTTTCCCTTCTTTTTATTTAATAATGGGTTAAGAACAGTATTGAAATCACCACCGACTATAATGTTTTTATCTTGGTTATTATTTATAAAGGATTGAAATATTTCGTAAAAAGTGGAATCATCTATGTTAGGGCCGTCAACGTAGATTAATGTTAATTGTGTTTCGTGTATTTTAATATCTATACTTGCTTGTCTGCCAATTATGATTTCGTTAAAGTTATAGACTGTGATCCCTATATTATTTTTTATTAGAAAGACAATGCCTTGTTTATTAGTATGTTGTCCACTGAGATCGATGTCTCCGTCCCATTCATCTTTTAAGGTTTGTGCTAAAGTATGTGTCAAGTGACTTTCTTGTAATAGGCATATACTATATTTTTTTCGTCTAACCATTTGAAGATTTTTATGCGTTTATCTTTATTTTTTAACCCTTTTACATTCAAAAGTACATAATTTAATCATTTTAAGAGGTGGAGTGTGATGTAAATGATAATTCGTGTGTGCTTGTCCAGTGAGTTTCTATCTTAAAACATGTCCAGTTTTTTCTATTATAAGACATAGGATGTCCATACATACAAACAAAAATAGGAAAAAAAATTAGGGATACAGAAAGATGAATATTCCATAGATATGAAGAAGTGAAAAGAAATAATCAAAAAAGTGAGAAAAAACAAAATGAACAACTGGTCCCAACTAAAAAACAAACATAATAAACAGAGAAAAACATAAAAGTGAAAATGACAATGAGTGTAATGGTAGCTTGGCTAAACATTACAAAGATAAAAGAACATATGCAATCAGTGGATAGTTAATTTTTTCATTATCTTTCGAACAGTTATGTTGAAATTAAGTATTTTTGTAATATTTTTAAGTGTAGATATCAATCAATATAATGTTATTTAAATTTATTAAGTTGATTTATTTCTAAAATAACAAAAATGTATTAAAATTATGTTATTTCATTCGACGAATTTTTTAAATGCAGAAATAAACCAATAATAATAATAATAATAATAATAATAATAATAAGTTAATAAGAAATGAATAACTTTGTTTTTTATATGTAACAAATAACACACGTAATGAAACACTTTTAGAGTTCTAATGGAAGATTATTGTTAATTTCATGTGATCATAAGTTCAAAAAAATAACGTATAATTGCCATTTACAATTGACTATTTACAAATTATACATGTAATAGTAGCATTACCTAAAAAATCGATAACAATGGTTATGCGACTGTTGGTTTAAGTTATTTACAATAAAGTAGGCAACAAGAAATGTCAATGGTTTAAGTTATGTACAATTAAGTAGGCTACAAGAGATGTCAATCTGAAGCGGTAACGAATATGATTTTTTTTTCCAGATATTTTCAGATTAAACATGGAAAAATACACACAAGTTTCATGGATCAAAGCCTTAACAAATTAATGACAACTTATTTTAAGGATTAATTTCTATAATTGAATTACAGATGCTTTATCAGGAGATTACTAAAACAGTTTTTCTTATGTTTCATAAACTCATAACATAAACATAGTTAAGGTATAAGTAAGATATGCCAGTTGCTGTAATAAACAGTATTATGAATAGTTTTTTAATCAATAACTTAAAATGCCGAAGTAACACTTTGTATTTCTTTTGCATGTTCACATCAAACCTTATACTTGAAACAATTTAATTTGGATTATTAAATGTAAATATTAGTTTGTTTGTCTAAATGCCATAATGTTAGCACATAAGATAGTGTTTTGTAGAATAAATATAGTTATATATTATTAACTACTCATACAAAAATCAGTTATTTGTAGAATAAATATAGTTATATTATCATTTATTCATACAAGTAAAAACTAGATTTTTAACAAGCATGTTAATTTTGGAATAAAAAAGTATACTTATATAATCACCTTCAATCCTTTTTTATTTGTAGTATCAGTATTATTTAATCGGCATGTAGGAGAGGTATATATTTGACAAGCATATTTTTTCTAATAATATTGTACCTGATCTATATGAGAAAAGGAATACTTACAAAAACAGTGATATTGAATCAGACAGTGTAGTTGAATTTTACATCCAAATTTCACTCAACACTTAAAAAAACTTCATATGAAAGCGAAAATGAAGTCAAAGTAGATATATTATTGAAGAATTGTTACTTTTAAAGTGTTAAGTGAAAAATAAAAGGATGATTTTAGTCCTCCACTGTTTACACCTTAATAAAAACCCCAAAACAATACAGCTTAAGAATGTTAATGAAGACAAACAGATAATCCTAAGTTCAGATCTTCTAATACCTTCAACATTATAATTTATTTAAATGTATTTATAGCTTATTTAACATTCACAGATTAGAAAGAACAATCATGTAATAAAGGTATCTTAGTGGAGACATTATTTAGCAATGTGTAACACTGAATGACAATGTATTCAATTAAAAACAACAATAAATAGTTTCGTTTATATGTTAGAACATGTATAAAGACCATTATTGCTATTAAAGATTTTTAATCCTGTTCATGTTACATACATACAGTGATGTTTCAATATAAAATCATACCGCTACCATGTATATAAAACAGGTACATGTTGAACAAGACTATTGCAAAGCAATAAAAGTCCCCTAACGGCTCCACCATTGTCAGAAATTTCACCATTTTCAGAATATTTTTTTGTTTGTTTCCATTGCAACCACAATTTTTGACATACGAACAAAATGAAATGACGTGCATAATGTCCATGTTGCCATCTATCCATGTTCCAAGTTTCATGAAAAAATATAAGAAACTTTTAAATTTATCGCAGGATCCAGCAAAAAACACAATTTTCAGCACTATTTCTAGTCTATTTGTTGCCATAGCAACCACAATTTTTGACGTAGTAACAAAATGAAATGACGTGCAAAATGTCCATATTGCCATCTATCCATGTTGCAAGTTTCATGAAAAAATATTAAGAACTTTTAAAGTAATCGCAGGATCCAGAAAAAAACACCATTTTCATCACTATTTCTAGTCTATATGTTGTCAAATTAACCACAATTTTTGACGTAGGAACAAAATGCAATGACGTACAATAAATGCATTCAAAATTTACAATTGTTTAAACCATCATCACTTTATTATTTTACTTTTGTTGTAAACTTTATTTTACTATGCCCGTCTCACATATAAGTCAGAATTGAAGATTTTATTGAATTTCAACTGGCATTGGGTCGGTTAGGCAGTGATATGAACAATTGATTGAATACTTACACAATAAGTGTTTTCTCAATGACAATCTTACCGAATGGTTTTTAAGTTCTTCGATACCAATTTTCAGGATTTTATTCATTATAACATATTTTCAGTGTAATTTATTTTAAATATTTTTTACAGGTCAACATTGAAATTTATTCCAAGCAGTTGAAAGCTGTGTAACATCTAGTTTTATTTTCATTTTGTTTTTATGGTATAAGAACTATATTTGTGTTTGCCAACCCATACACTATTTGTGTTATCAAATTTAACATTAAGACCTGAATTATTTGAAACTCTTGTATATCAGTTAATGTTTCATTTGTTCGGTACCGTCTAATATTATAGTAGTATCGTCCAAAAACTTGGTCATTTAATTTTCAATTCCATGTACTGTAATATCTTTTATATTTTTGTTATCTCTAAGTACAAGTGCCAAAACTTAAACACAGAGGATAAGAATAAAACATAAGGGGATCTCTTTGTCTGCAGCCCCTCTCAATAGGGGAAATGTTAGATAGGTAAGCACACTGAGAAACAGCTGATTTAGAATCCTTATATAAAATCTGAAACCAACGCCTTATTTCTGGACTAAATTGGAGAGCTAAGTGTATTTTGTACAAAAGACCCCGACAATTAATCGTATGCCTTTTCAAAGAAGTTAACCCGGGTTCTCGTTTTCTTATGTAAAGTGCATAACCTCATACATTAACAATGTATTTGTCCCTATGTATCTCCCTTAAATGAAACCAGTCTTGTCGTTTTGTATTAACTTGTCCATGAATAGTTTAAATCTATTAGCTATTACTCCAGGTGCAATTTTATAAACAGTATTTAAAAGAGTAGTAGGTCGCCAATTTTGTATAAAAAGCCTAGATTTATCACACTTTGGAATACATGTTATGATACTTTGAGTTCGTGTTAAAGATACATTTCTACAATTGAAAACTTAATGTAAGAATATTACAACAAAGGTACATGGACCTTTTTTCCAGAAAATTTCATAAAAAATCTGCATTTAGGCAGACCTTCCCGGGCTTTTGTTATTTGACAAATGTTTTTAACTTTTGAAGCGTCATCTAAAGTTAGGATACATTCAATATAAATGGACTCAATATCGGCGGTAAAATGTGTATCCAGCAGACAATATATAATAGCTTTTAACTCTTTTATGTAATAAAAAACCTTTAGCCTATTTAATGTCCAATAGAATCCTATGCAGTTTAAAGAAACAATGTTCATATTGCAAGTTATTTGGTTGAAGTTAGTTTAATAGTGATTTTTTTTTATCCCATGCCTTTAAATTGTAATTAAATTAAGCACAGTGAGACTACTGGAAATGAATCTTGACATAAACAAAATGAAAAAAAGGAAACAAATGTTAATAAATACATTTATATACAGTTGTTCAGGGTGTAGTCAGTACTATGGTTAACGGGCCCCATGACTGAAAGAGAGTGATCTGAAAATATATATAATCAATAGTTGCAATAATCAAAATCAATAATGGATCTTTTAAAGCTACAACAACAATATTTTTTGCATGTGGTATCTACCAATGCCCTATATTACCGCTTCCAAATATAAATATAAGCCCTGAATTATCGTATTTAAAAGAATTTTCAACAGGAAGTTGGTAAGGACTATTGCTTAATCAAGATAGTGATAATTGGCATTTTATTAACATCTACACATAAACAAAACAAAACTTTGTTTAAATAATAAAATCCTGTGTGAAACGGTGTATACACTTTACTTATTATAATTTAATTATTATTACCAATCATTTCTACAACACAGATTGTGTGTATTCAAGTCAGTATTTTAGTAATCAAACAAACTTTAGTAAAACTGTATAATCAAGTAAAGACCGAGATAAATATATTTCAAAATATTATAGATTAGCAAGAGGACAGTATATAGTATTAAGCAAATTTACACCTTATATTTATTATGTGTTTTTGGTGTTTATAAGACAAACAAACAAAACACAATTCACAATACAAATTATTGTCCCTTAACAGTTCTCGAGAAAAATAGACTAAGTAAATCATCCAAACAACAAACATGAGCATATGATACAGCAAAGGCATGATAACATAGTATTTTATCATTATTTTATGAAGCATTGTAAACGACATTATGTTTATTTAGCTTTAAATCAAATAAACATTCTAAGCTAATTCTTCGACGTATTTGTCTGCAGCATACACGTTATTTTGACGTTCATAACTCATGCAGCCATAAACATTTAAATCGGTCGCTACCGCAAACGGTTGTCGGTTTGGAGAAAGTTCAGTTGTCACAACAATGTTGTACACATCACGTCTCAGCTCCTCCGTTTTCACTTCAAACGCCGGATAAATCTTTGATAAGATGACATACAATTTGAGTTTACATTCCTTGAATGTTGCAAAGTAAAGACGAAGGCTCAAAAACGAATTAGCCTGTATGCATAAGTAGGCAAACGCGTAAAAGAAAATTCTGGCAGGAGTATTTCTATTTTCAAAGCTTGTTTCATGCACAATAAGGTGTATAACGATGAACGAATGAAGGACGATGAATACAAGGACAATTTTGACTATGGCTTTAGTTGTCGAAAATTGTCTTCCGCTCATATTGCCCACCTTATTCATGCTGGCATTAACAAATGAAGATCTTAGTGCCGCAATAGCACGCATGTGTCGCATGGCAATTCTGTGAATGATAAAGTAGGAGCAGACGACACAAACTTCAGCAAGCAGAACCAGTGACATCATGTACAGACGAGCCGGGCGTGTGGCCTCCCACAAATCGCAGCCGTGCAGATGTCCATTACATGTTCCTTCAAACCCATAAACTGTGATTGATGGCACTGTAATACACACCAGTACCCAAGCGCTTGCTGCTACAATCACTACTCTGCAGCGCGTCACAATACGGGAATATGCGAGATTCGCCAGGAGGACAAACGCACGCTCCGCGGACAGACAAGCGACGGACAGCATGTTGATAATAAGCGAGGCTCCAACTGAGACCACCCGTATGTTCGCCATGAATGTACTCGCAGTCCCGTTCCTGAATATGAGGATCTGGCATATCAAGAATGACAAACATGAGATTCCGTCGCTGACGATAAAATTTAACGACAAATACCGACATTGGTAAGGAATTCTTTTACATTGGCTGAGTATGATAACAGCCGCAACGTCGCAGAGCAATATTAACATGCTGAATGTAGTACAGAGCGTGCTAAATACAAATGAAACGTCGGAAGATCCTTCATTTTCAATCCTATCCAACGAAGTGTTGCGGGTCTGATCCGAAACATTCGCCTGTTCCATTGCCATTTTTGCCCTAGAAGTAATACAAAGTATAACATTTGCTAATCATATAATGCTGCTTTAGTAATATATCATTTATATGGTCGTTATTGATTAACGCCATAATTTGTACACGTTTTAAATGATTGAACGTTATGAAAGCAGGTTTTCTTGTTATTTGTCATACCAATTGTTTCATTTTTTCATGGTTAAAATGTTTAACCTTGTTAAAAATGAAAAAGTTCTGACCTATATATTAATTTATAGTTCATTCCGATTTGTTTTGCCATTAATTGCGTTATGCTTATTTAATACGCTAACTAGTACTTTGGATGTGTTGGAGATACTAATATGTATATGCATAGGCCATATGGTTTAAATATTTAACCTTGTTAAAATGAACTGAACAATTTCTGACCTATATATTAATTTATTGTTTATACCGATTTGTTTTGCCATTAATTGCGGTATGCCGATTTAATACGCTAAATAATACTTTGGATATGTTGGAGATACTAATATGTATATTAATAGGTCGTGAGCACCGTGACCTTTGTAAAGGTGTTCCGTTATTAGCTACATATTGTTTTAAGTATGATAGATGTCATGATATAGTAGGGATGTTGATAACATTCAATATCAGTGAGGGTCGACATTTGGCATACTGTATTTACTACCATTTAAACAAATATAGCATCCAAACTAAGTTGTTTGCAGCATCACATTTTCTTGATGTAAATATTATAAAAATGAAGTGTTAAAAATTGACCTTTGAATGTTTCTAAAAAATAAATGAACACTTCGATCTCTTTCCATTAATACCCACTATCACGGTAGCCTAAGCTCACTCTCATCTTAAGCCAGTATATTTTTTTATTATAAACACCTCAATATTATTTAACGCAA
This sequence comes from Dreissena polymorpha, assembly GCF_020536995.1. Lineage (NCBI taxonomy): Eukaryota > Metazoa > Mollusca > Bivalvia > Myida > Dreissenidae > Dreissena > Dreissena polymorpha. Next base: position 102,103,927 of record NC_068358.1, on the reverse strand, counting down.
TTGGTTATTGTTGGCTATACATGAATGAAATTGAACAATGCAATAGACATGTATATTTCAATTTAAAAACATCATTGCATAATTCAACTTAATTTTAGAAGATCATTTTTTCTAGACTATTAATTTAAAAAAAAGACAAAATAAAAATAATAAACAAATAAAAAGAAAACAATTATCTTTCTTGAAATAAAACGGCAACATTCATTGTTATACCCACCAGTGACCAGCACTGAATATGTCATTACAATCAAAACATTTTAGTATATCATCCGTATTCTAAACTTGAACATAACGCATAAATAATTGAAAAATCTGATAAATACAAATCAGAGTGATTTTAAAAAGTGAGACATTTGAAGAAATATTATTTTAATAACTGCAAACATTCTAAGCAATTTTGTCGGACCATAAACTGTCAAATGAATGACATTATGTCTCGTTGTTGAACCATGTAGGTGCTAAACTAGACTGTCTTCAGACAGGAATGTTTTCGAGATATTTTCTCATTCCAGAAATGACCTTGAGTATTTATGTTCTGTTTGTAGCTCCTATTACATAATACCTCGGTGTCATGCAAAGGACGAATAAGTTAGTTAGAGTTGATAGGGGCGCCAGTATTAAAACACGGATGTGCTAAACATTGACAGCATCACGAAGGCTTACGTGTGTAGCATCACATACTGATAATGTCAACAAGCATCCATTAGCGCATTTTAAGATACTTTCTGCTTTTATGGAATGTTTACAAATAACGGGCGTCTAATCTACAAAAAAATCCATTCCAGGCGGAAAGTGTCGTCTATGATTACACCGTTCAAAGCGCACAGGCTAATCTGGGAGGATACTTTTGGCTCATGCTTTAAGCCCGGTTTTCCCAGAGCGCGGTATATGTATACAAACTGTACTTTCTTATTGTGTGTCATGTAACGTTAACTTATGGTCTGAATGTTCTAACAATATTAAAAAAGAGCACCGCATAACGGGTGCCACGCTTGGCTACGGGTGCAGTTTTGAATAATTAAAGCTTGTCAGAATATTTTTTAGAGATCACAGTGACCTTGACCTTTGACCTAGTGACCCAAACATGGATGTGGCGTTTAGAACTCATCAAGGTGCATCTACATATGAGATTTCAACGTTGTAGGTGGAAGCACTTTGATTTTAGAGCCAATGATAAGATTTTGGCACGACGCGGACGGCGGACGTCAGACGGCGGACGACGAGCAGGCTATGACAATACCTCGGGTTTTCTCGAAAACGCCGAGCTAATGATTATGTTTTAGAAATACAAACACAACAATACTTGTTTTGAATATAAATATTGCCATGATGCAAAAATACAAACAGTATATTCAGGAAGCATTGACAGTTCTTCATTGTTATTAATTTATAATTTTCATTACTTTGTTTTTAGTTGTTTTCAATATGAATTAAGAAAACTTACCGTCTATTATCGTCAAAATCCAATAACGGAGTAAGAAAAATGTAGACAGTATAAGTGACGTATGCGGAAAACAAGTATCGGAAAATGGAATGATACATACCTTTGCAAAGGCAATACGAAGGCGGATCAAGAATAGGTGTCACACAGAAAAAGAAACGCCTAATTCAGGTCTTATGGGAGATATTTTATATATTGATTTCACTATTCACTATTGACGTGTGGCTGATCATTCTAAATATCCCCAATATCTATCAAATGCCATGTGGATCAATTCCAGAAAGAATATTGCATTTGTTTTAAAATGATCTCACATTATGAGGACCAATATATGTCTTGGATTCTTCATTTCTTTTGAATAATGAACGTAATGCGTTGCTATATATAACCACAGGTTTGTTTCTTATTTTATTTACTGTGTCTGTGCTTAAATTATCACAAGTCTGAACATGAACATTTTCACAGGTAGTGACACTTTCCAACGAGGAGAGCGTTATTGTCTTGAAAAGCGACACGCAAAGAAAATATGCCGCAGACATTGAAGCTGCTCTGATGCTGAATGGGTCAAGTTCCCAACGGGTACTGCTTCCCCGTAACCCGGGTACTTTGAAGTATACTTCACCGTGCATCGATTTTAAAATGATACTGTTGGGTACCCTGGTATACTTACAGGAACCCCATCTGTCCTAATAAAAAAATAAATTCGTTCTCATTTTTTTCATACCCAAATTTGTTCGTACCCAAAAAAAAAAATTCGTACCCAATTTTTTTTCGTACCCAAATTTGTTTTCGTACAAATTTGTTTTCGTACCCAATTTTTTATCGTACCCATCATTTCTTCGTACTCAAATTGTTCGTACCCCAATTTTTTTTTTACAGAATTTTTTCGTACCGAACATTTTCGTATCCAATTTTTTTTCGTACACAAAATTGTTGTACCCACATTTGTTTTCGTACCGACATTTTTTTCGTACCCATATGTGAACATTTTTTTGGGTAAGAAAAAAATATGTGGGTACGAACATTTTGGGTACGAAAAAATATAGCGAAAAAAATTGGGGTACGAAACAAAATGTGGGTACGAAAATGGTGGGTAAGAAAAATTGGTTGCGAAAACAAATTGGTTACGAAAAAAAAATTGGGAACGAATATTTTGGGTACGAAAAAATTATGCTAAACAAAATTTGAGTACGAAAAAAAAATTGGGTAGGAAAAAATTTTGGTACGAGCAAAAAATTGGGTACGACAAAAAATTGGGTGCGAAAAATTATGGGTACGAATTTTTTTAATAAGGAAAGATCGGGAACCTACACGTATACTGGGGTACCCAAAAGTATAATTTAAAAATCGGTGTACGGTGAAGTATAGTTCAAAGTACCCGGGGTACGGGGAAGTAGTACACGTGGGGAACTTGACCCATTCGGCTGCTTGCTCTGATGCTTTGAACTTCCAAGTTATTTTCGGATTAGTCATTACAATTTTACCCTGCTTACTACTGAGTCTCGTGTTACTGCTTTTTTTTAATCTGTCCAACAAGGACTGTTTTCTTTATATACAAACCAATTTATGACTTCGATATTCCTCAAGAAAACGATCTTCCAAATAGAAGCATGTTTTGTTTGTTTGAGTCAATGAAATATATATATGTTTTATATTCCATTACATTTTTGACAGACATAAGTTATTTACCATCTTACCATTTATAACAAAAACAAACACATTTGTTCAGGGGTCATGACAAGCAGGGTATTTTATTTCTTGAAACACACGCAGTAACACTGTTTCCCAAGAAAAAATGCAATAAAGTATGAATGGTAAATAAATGTCGTTATTCATAGAACTGAGAAAATAGGAGTATAACAAGTATACTCGTTAATGTCCAGAACCAATGCCCCTTTCTATCTTAAGTCATCCATCTGCTCTCATAAAACTCACGAAAACACATAAAGCATAATATTAAGGACATATCACTTTCTAAAATGGTTGAAAATGCTTTACAAGATGGGTACCAAATTTTCTGCTTCTTTTAAACCTGTGAGTGACTATGAGTTTTCTATCAGTAAGCACTGAAGTTTAAAGGGGTCTTTTTTCAAAGATTTTGGCATGTATTGCCATTCAATGCTTTATATTGATAATGTGAACATTGGATCTAAAAGGCTCCAGTAAAAAAGAACAAAATTTAAAAAAGGAACCTTAAACTGGGTTCAAACCACTGACCCTTGGAATCATGGAGTAAAAGACTACCGCTTTGACCACTCGGCCATCCGTGCTCATACATGAGTGGTGTATTTTATACTTTTATAAGCAATCTTCGTAAATTCACAAACTATAACAACAACAACAGAACTCTCCAAATTATTCGATCGATTCGCGTTGCAATGCTTTATGATTTTCAGGTTTTAAAATCGTCAAAAGATGCATGTAATTGATATTTTAGAACATCGTAAAAGTTCAGTATTACTGTGTCCTCACAAATATCATAACTAAAACGAAAATGTGCGATTCGGAAACAACTTTTTTTAATTGTGTTAATTTACCTTAACGTGAAAAGGTCCATCTAAATTACTATATTGTAAAATAAACTTGAACATGTTCATTAATTAGTTCTACTGTGTGTGAAACAATACCCAAATTGCTGGGCGTCCAAACACATATATGAGAGAAATTTGACACAATGTAATGGTTGACATTTAAAAATGAATATATGAAGAATAAAGTGTTGGACCATTGTAATGTAATTTACATCCGTTGAGAAGAAAAGTTCCTAATTAACAAGGGCTCACACTTATGAGATTCGTTATCGCCATTATGTTCATTCATAACAAAATGTAAACAAACCAGCATTGTTCGGATATGACACTAAACAACAATTTTGCACATCTAAACTACTCCCATATAAAATATAGGAACTATTTTAAACAAAGCCTGCCATAAAATATACGATCGCATAATACTTCTGACGTATGACAAATAAATAAACACGAAGAAATTCCACACGACGAAGATTGTCCTATTTTAAAACCGTATAACTGTCTTATTACGCCGAAGACATTACGAACGATAACTCTGTATACAAATGCTGTTGTTGTTGTTATTTTATACAAAAACCATATTAATATTGAAGAATAAATCACGACTAGAATCTCCCCTGATGTATAATGTTTGAAAAAAAACAAGAGATGTGTTTGTCAGAAACACAATGCCCCCTATTGCGCCGCTTTGATTTTTTTTTTACCTTTGACCTTGAAGGATAACCTTGACCTTCAACTTCCACCACTCAAAATGTGCAGCTTTATGAGAAGGCCGCTTTGAAATATTATTTTTTGACCTTTGACCTTGAAGGATGACCTTGACCTTGAAGGATGACCTTGAACCTACGCCACTCAAAATGTGCAGCTTCATGATAACGCCGCTTTGATATTTTTTTTACCTTTGACCTTGAAGGATGACCTTGACCTTGAAGAATGACCTTGACCTTGAACTTCCACCACTCAAAATGTGCAGCTTCATGAGAACGCCGCTTTGATTTTTTTTTACCTTTGACCTTGAAGGATGACCTTGACCTTGAAGAATGACATTGACCTTGAAATTCTACCACTCAAAATGTGCAGCTTCATGAGAACGCCGTTTTGAAATTTTTATAATTTTTTTTTTGACCTTCAAGGATGACCTTGACCTTGAACTTCCACCACTCAAAATGTGCAGCTTCATTATAACGCCGCTTTGATTTTTTTATTTTGTTTGACCTTTGACCTTGAAGGATGACCTTGACCTTGAAGGATGACCTTGACTTTGAACCTACACCACTCAAAATGTGCAGCTTCATGATAACGCCGCTTTGAATATTATTTTTGACCTTTGATCTTGAAGGATGACCTAGACCTTGAAGAATGACCTTGACCTTGAACTTCCACCACTCAAAATCTGCAGCTTCATGATAATGTCACTTTGAAATATTTTATTTGTTTTTTAACTTTGACATTGAAGGATGACCTTGACCTTCAAGGATGACCTTGAACTTCCACCACTCAAAATGTTTAGCTTCATGAGAACGCCGCTTTGAATGAAAAAAAATTTGACCTTGAAGGATGACTTGACCTTGAACTTCCACCACTCAAAATGTGCAGCTTCATGAGATACACATGCAGGCCAAATATCAAGTTGCTATCTTCAATATTAAAAAAAGTAATGGTCAATGTTAAAGTTTTCGGACGGACAGACGCCATATATTTGACATTGGACCTTCAAGGATGACCTTCAACTTCACCTTTCACCACTTAAAATGTTCAGCTCCATGAGATACACATGCATGCCAAATATCAAGTTGCTATCTTCAATATTGAAAAAGTTATGGCCAATGTTAAAGTTTTCAGACAGACAGACACCATACATTTGACATTTGACCTTGAAGGATGACCTTGACCTTGACCTTTCACCACTCAAAATGTGCAGCTCCATAAGATACACATGCATGCCAAATATCAAGTTGCTATCTTAAAAAGTGAAAAAGTTATGGCCAATGTTAAAATTTGTTTCGGACTGACAGACAGACTGACTGACATACTGACGGACAGTTCAACTGCTATATGCCACCCTACCGGGGGCATAAACATTTTTTTTGGGGGGTGGGGGGGGGTATAGTGTGAGGGTGTGGTGGTCATTTATTAGATGATCTTTAATTAAAAATATAATGGGGGGATTGAGGGGGGATTCGGAGGGGGGGGGGCGTAGGGGAAGGTTTGGACGGAGTCAATTGTGGTATGTCAGGTAAGAGTTGTTTTTCAAAGTATCAATCGAATCTAATCATAAATAAAGAAGTTGTGGCAATTTTAGCAAAATTTAATAATTTGACCTTGAAAGTCAAGGTCATTCAAAGGTCAAGGTAAAATTCAACTTGCCAGGTACAATACCCTCATGATAGCATGAAAGTATTTAAAGTTTAAAAGCAATAGCCTTGATACTTTAGAAGTAAAGTGAATCTTAACACAAAATGTAACCATATATTCAAAGTTACTAAGTCAAAAAAGGGCCATTATTCGGTAAAAAAGACAACAAGAGTTATGCAACTTGTCCTTTACTGTCCCCTTATGATAGTTTGCAAGTGTTCCAAGTATGAAAGCAATATCTATGATACTTTAGGGGTAAAGTGGACCAAAACACAAAACTTAACCTTATTTTTAAGTATAAATGGCCCATAATTCCGTCAAAATGCCAGTCAGAGTTATATAACTTTGCCTGCACAGTCCCCTTACGATAGTTAGTAAGTGTTGTAAGTATGAAAGCAATGGCTTTGATACTTTAGGAAAAAAGTGGACCTAAACACAAAACTTTACCAAAGTTATAATTTTCTAAGAATAAAAAGGGCACATAATTCTGTCAAAATGCCAGTCAGAGTTACATAACTTTGCCTGCACAGTCCCCTTATGATAGTTAGTAAGTGTTGCAAGTATGAAAGCAATAGCTTTGATACTTAAGGAATAAAATGGACCTAAACACAAAACTTAACCAAAATTTTCAATCTTCTAATATAAAAAGGGCACATAATTCTGTCAAAATGCAAGCCAGAATTATCTAACTTTGCCTGCCCAGTCCCCTCATGATAGTAAGTAAGTGTACCAAGTTTGAATGCAATAGCATTGATACTTTATGAGAAAAGTGTACTTATACGCAAAACTTAACCGGACGTCGACGCCGACGCCAAGGTGATGACAATAGCTCTTTTTTTTCAAATAATAGATGAGCTAATAAATGAAAGCTTGTCATTTTTTTATTTTTTTTAGAGTTCGGTGACCCCAAAATGGGTGTCGCGTGTAGAACTCATCAAGGTGCATCTGTATATGAAGTTACAAAGTTGTAGGTGGAAGCACTTTGATTTTAGAGCCAATGTTAAGGTTTTAGCACGACGTGGATGGCGAACGGCGGACGTCACGACGAGCTAGCTATGACAATAACTCGGGTTTTCTCTGAAAACGCCGAGCTAAAAATGACAAATAAATTTATGACAAATTTGTTGGTACGACGCATAAGATGCTAAAGGTTGGGGGAAGAAATTTAAATTCCACTTCAAGAAATACAGAAAAGAATTGACAGACAATCGCATCATGAATCTAGGATGATTGCAACAACATATAGCAACTGTAACCAATCATGTATGTTTATGTCCGAAAGCTATTTTAATAGCAACACAAAATGACTCCCAGGTATGAAAAATGCAAGAGTGGGCTCTTTAGTATCTTAGTGGCAGTATGCGCGGGTTGTAAGAAAGAATTCAGACTAGAAACAAGCAAACAACAGGAAAATGGACTGTATGACCTAAATTTAAGAGCTGTCAAGTAAAGGAGGTGCAAGTGACTTTCAAGAGCAGCTAAGCAAATTAGATGTCGCCCCCTTAACATCCAATATTTTTACTAGCATTGAAAACACAATTAGTGATTGGTGGTCTAGATCCCTCAAAGACGAAACGTTGAAGGCTGGTGCTGAAGAGAGGCGCAAAGCAATCGAAAAGGGTCATTTTCATTACGGAATTCCTTTTATAACAGTTATATGTGATGGTGGCTGGTCCAAAAAAAACCACAAACACACATATAACGCCTAAAGTGGTGTAGCGGTAATATTTGGGGCAGAATTAAGAAAGTATTGTACATTGATGTGCGTAATAAATATTGTTTAGTGTGCTCTAGAGGAACCAACAAAAAAACTGATGTTAAGCCGCACCAATGCTTCAAAAACTGGAATGAAATTTCACAAGCCATTTAAACAGACATTATTGTTAAAAGTTTCCTTGAAGCTGAATCCACCCATGGACTGATGTACTTAAACATGATTGGGGATGCTAACAGTTCAGTCTATTCCCAGCTGCACGAGAAAATCCCATAGAAGTATAAAAAAAACTGGAGTGTGCAAAACGAACATGCAAATATTTAAGATCAAACCTTGAAAAGCTTATTGCCGAAAAACCTCACATAAAAGGCAAAGGAAAATTAACAAAACATAATCGAGTAAAGCTCACTACAGCTGTGAGGTGTGCAATTAGAATGCGTTCTGTGGAGAATGACCATGTGCAATAAAAAAGACATAATAAACTCATTCTACCACATTTTAGGTTATCACAATAAATTGCAGTAATTTCTGCATGAAGAAGAATGAAAAAGAACAGATTGACATTAATAATAGTATAAACAGAATGGAGATAATGATTCTTTTAATGAAATAATTGATGAACAACATGAATTTTGGAAATTGCCTTCGCATTTAGAAATGGAAAATAGCAGACATGATACGGTTAAACAATGTCACAAAGAGGAATTATCAGAGGTAGTCAGGGACGTCCAAGTTTGATTAAACAGAAAAGCTAATGCAAGTGAACTCTTAATAGGAAATTTTACCACAAATTTATGTAAAAGTTGGATGGCCATACGAGCAAACTTTGATGGAGGAAAATTTATAAATAGATGTGGTAGAGGATCCTCGAATGCGAGATGTTTTGGCGGTGCTTTGAGAAAAATCTTGGTGAGGAATGGTCTGTTAAAACCTTTCAAAATGTTACAAAATAATAAGGAGGTCAGTATTTCTTTGCTTTGCACAGACCAAAAAAATCATGCAAGTGCCAACTATCAATTAAAACCAGAAAGTAAATCCCGTAGGAGAAAAAGAAAATTTCAACAGAAAAAAGAAAATAATAGCAAACAAAAATGAATTATAGAAGCAATTTGGATGATTCGCCTGATGAGCAACCTGACCAACTAAAATCTCTGAGTGACAAATTTTATGACGTTCAATTATTTAAAAACAGAAACGGAAATTAGCATAATTGAAAAATCAACAATTCATCAATCTCAATCCGAACTATGGAAAAAGAAAGAAGTTTGAGACGGACAGCCACTAATTTTGGAAAGGTCATTTCTCGCAGTAACACAAATATGTCCAAAGCTGTATTGAACACAATGCTACACAATAAGAGGACTTGCACAAGAGGAAAATACCATTATCAAGTACAAAAAAATGTAAAAGGAAATGTTGAAATAGTGAAAACAGGATTAAACATTTGTAAAGCACACCCATTTCTAGCAGCTTCAACTGATGGTCTTGTCCAAATAAAAGATTCTGATGGACTCCTAGAAATAAAAAATCTACTTTAAACTAATTGATATTTACTTAAAGAATCTGTGTCAGTTCATTCAAAATGAACGAATTGAGGTCCCAACTCCAAAGACGAAAGCGACAGGGGTTCCAAAACACTACTAAAACCGACAAAATTAGTAGTGGATGATCAGAAAGCCTGTCCATCACGCAAAACGATGAACATTGACTGATATCAATAACAATACAACACCAAAGGTATAATATATTAAAATGCATAGTTCTGATTTCATATTATTGAAAAAGCACATTTTGGATGAATATTTTTATAATTATCTTGATGCTTTTAAGGTCGTCTTGTAAATTTAATTTTTAAATACTTTGCATTGGCAATACTTATTTGACATGCAGGATATCAAAAAAAAGTAGAGATTATAAATTCCAAATTGCAACCTTCAAAATTTGAAAACATATTGACTAAAAGATTAACTTTTTATAATGAGCAATTTCTTATTTTGTCACTATGTATTCAAGAGATCATAATGTATACAACATCAGATATTATTTGATGTCTGTAATTTACCAAAATTGATAAAACAAATTATGTTGCAAATTGTTAAAGTTACACATCAGTTATCTGTGTAGGCAAACCTAAATACATGTATGCAGTGTAGATATTATGTTGTTGTTTTTTGGTTTCTTATGCTATGAATCAATTTCAATTTAGTGATTGTATGTTAGACTATCCATGCAAATAACTAAAGAAATAATATCAAATCCCTTTATTGTTGGTTCTCATTAAATCATATTGCTAATAAAAATTAATGACTAACAGCAAATTTATTTTTTATCAACTACAGAAACGATGAAAATAACCACTGTATAATGCCATTTGTATTGGTACTTAATCATCTTTTGTTGACAATGTATGTATATCCATTAACAACATTTGATTTTTATGTTAAATGACCATGCAATGATGCATGCAGTCCGATTATTCCTGTATATAATTTTGTGTACCTTTACATTGTATTTTAGGAAGTTTGCACTAATAACAGAACACGTCGATTCAGAACAGAGTAGTGTGTTTGTCGACAGATTCAACACAAATGGATAGTGGATAAAGGAACAAATAAGTACAAGTGGTATATTGGAACAGTGATAGATGTAGTATCAGGTAATTATTTACAATATATACACAAATATCAATTTATAAACATTTTGGTGCCTGCCAACTATTTTGTGTGGCCTGCAACTAACAACATTTGAAAACGTTGTGACTAAAGAAGTACCGTCATATTTAACTATAAACCTTTTGTCACTAGGTTTTGAAGTACATACAAATCAAATCTTAATTCATGTCATGTTTGGGATATATTAATATCATCATCTTCATATTGTAACTGGTATGAATGAGTTGAGGAAACCCATGATATATAATTTAGCCAGACTAACACATTCATGTATACTTATGTATATAATTTCTATGTATTTTATACAGCATTAAAATTATACCATTTATTACCATTTTCCTTTTATATGAACTTTTGAAATTTCGTTTTTGTTCACACCAGACAGGTATTTGAAAAGCTTGTGATTAATGGAAAAATTCCGCATTTTGAGCTATTTGTTCAAATTCCTTGAGATGAGCAATATCTTATTTTGTCATGTTGTTACATGTATCTATGTCAAATGACTCATAAGACAGCTAGTTCATTTGACTATCTATCAAATTTATATTATTTTTTCTAGATTTTTCTGCTGCAAAACTATCACAAGTACAGATTATTTATAGTTTAAATTGAAACCCTTTAGGCAAATAATAATTGGCGTGTCATTAGAAAAACATTATATTGTGTAAAAAAATTTTAAAAGACCTACTGCTGCAGCGTCATAAAATTACTTTTGTGTTTGGGAACAATTTTAAAGACGTTATGCATTTGTTTAGGAAAAGACGGTGAGCCTCAAGCGGTACACGAACTCCTGTACAAAGGAGAAGACGGCCCATATAAGGTGGATGGGCTTTATCGAGATTTAGATGAAGGCTCGTTGAAGTTTGTTGATATATAAAAAAGAATACACTTGGTAAAATTATATTATATATGTCATTTGGTAAGTTTATATATCAATATAAAGAAGTGAAACTCCAGCTACTGGAGCAGTATTGAATTTTCATTAAAAACAATTAGTTGGTCCTTTATTTAAGGCAAGTGACCGATTGCCCAAACAGTACAAAACAGCACAATACAGCACAATACAAACCAACATAAACACAAAATATGAATAAAGCTGGGGTCACCGCCTTGGAACGGTCAATGCAAAGCATTGGGGGTTTAAACCTGGTTATAGAGCGCTCAACCTCACACTTGGCCCAGCAATATTCATAATACATTCAAGTGTAAATAAAATTTAACGTCATAGCATTGTAACTCAAATTAAACAATAATAAAAGGGAATTAAAACGCATTCAATTTAATTACTATTTAATTACTCAATTGCATTGAAGATACAAGAGTAACAGAATTACAACTTTTTGACGAACGATCAAATAAAACTATTAACAATTGTCAACTACATTCCTTCTTTATAGAAAAGATTTGAGAATGTAGAATCATAGAGTTAATATCTCAGATAATCATCGCGCAAATACAGGAAGAAGCAGCAATAATGGGTGTAAAAATTCCATATTACATAGCTTGGTTGTTTATGTGACTGCTAAACAAATTAAAAATAATTAAATCAAACAAGAAACGCCTATCAGAGAGAAAATATAAATAAAATGGAACGTTATAAACCCAATGACCTATGCATGTAGATTACAACTCGGAAAGTCGGTCGTATGACGTCACAAAAATCCAAACTTATAACGTATATTGGCATACAACTTTCCTAAATGTGTTATTTCTCAAAATTAAATGAAATGCCATAAAACAATAATAGCATATATGGAGAGTGCCATCTCAATTGCTAGAAGCAACATTGAACGAAGTCAAAATTGGATGAATTTGAATGCCTCCAGTGTTGCTTCAATCCAACACTTAAAATGATATTATGGTCATCTAACAATATATGCTATGCTTGTAGGTGTCTATCGCAACCGTTGTTTATTTTTGTTAATGCAGCATCAACATACAAAAAAAATATCCCGGAAAAAGAAAAATAATGCATTTGAATATCAACCGTACTTTCGTTTTGACAACTTACGACAGAAATGATTCGATGAACAATGTGAATCTAAATTTAGTTTTAGCGCAGATTCGTTCATACGACACATGACCACTAACTTCGATCTTAAAAAAAGACAGTTCCGCTCGGCTTAGAGGACTGGGTGAGTCATGTAAAATATCGAATATAATATATATTTTTATAAAAAACTGGTAGCAAGATCAGATGCAGATAATTGGTCAGTTACCACATTTTAACCAACTCTTTTGACTTGTTAATTCTTTTCAGCTCAATTCAACAGTGAAAAATGCCCATAATATCAATTTAACCAATGGAATAAAAGTATAAAGAATTTTAAAAAGGACTTTTTTCCTTTTTAGCAATATTTCTTTTAAGTGTTTAACGAACTTGAACTGACATGGTCTCCATCTGCATGGATTTAAATCTTTGTATGACAAATTGTTTAATCCTTGTATGACCAATTTGGACTTGTGTTATCACTGAAGCAACCTTGATTGTATCTTACAATGCTTGATCAAGTGGGGTCTTCTTCAATCATCAATTTGCATTGCATTATGACTTAAATACTGTTCATGTGCTGTCAAACCCTATATAAATAAAGTACTTTTTTTTAAGTGCACATGTATTACAATTAGTGTATATGTAGTGTGAAGGCAAAAAGGTAGAATTACAAAATTAATACATTCCATGCATGTACAAGTTTATACAAAATTTAGTAAAACCTGCAAATAAGAGATAATGTATTAGGTTTATATTGCTGTTACATTTATTACAGCATGTTGAAAACAGTGTAAAACACACAAAAAAACAAGATGTGTTGCTATCTTCAATATTGCAAAAGTTCTTGCCAATGTTAAAGTTTGACGCAAACAAACCAACAAACAGACAGAGCAAAAACAATATGTAGACTTGGGAGCATAAAAATAATATTAATTTACACAAAAACATGATAAAGGGAATTGACTTGAATGCTTTCTGTACTTCAGTATCTTACATAATTTTTTAATAATTTGTCTTTCTGGCTCACCATACTTTTTCAAGAGACCTATATTTTAAATCAAGTTGTTTACCTTTTGTTCTTACAAAATGACTTTATAAAGGAGACTTTTTAAGTGATTCTGTGAGTTATATTTAATATACTCTAACATTATCTTCCACAGTGGTATAGGTTCCAGGTGCTGTCAGTGGATTTATGAGAAAAAGAAGAAAATAAAGACTTACAACTCTCAAGATGAAAGTGAATTATGAGGTGAAAAAATGTGATTATTGACTCTTTTATAAATATTTATTTACAAATCGTGCATGTATCACTGACATATATGCTATTTTAGTTGTCATATGTATATGTATTTATCATATGTATTTCATAAATAAACTTTACCTGGAATAACAGTCAGTATAACACCAGATTCCACCGCAATGTGAACTTGGTGGTGGGTTACTTTTAACATATCAAAGATATTTCACCCACACATGTATATAAATATTGTTTGCACAATAACTGAGAGTTTTTTCTTCTCACATTAATTAAGGTGAGGTCTCCTCTTCCATTCCATGTCCCATCTGTAACATTGATGTTTTTTTTTACTTCAGGCACATTATACATTAAATCCACTTTAATATACATGTCTTTCTAGACATCCCCCATATACACATGTGTAATTTATGTATAGTATCTGCATATGCACCCTGCTTCCAGGTGCATAAACACGACACATTTACTTGCAAATTTCTTTCATATGATGCGATCCGCACGAAACTAGAGATTTACTTGTATGTACATAATTCAACACTTGGTTTCTTACACATTCATATTATTAGTATTTATCTTTTCAGGTAGTGCTTTGTGAAGGTGGTCTCCCTTGACCAGTCAGCACTCTCCATTATTTGCTGGAGTGATGCATCTTTACACAGGGCCCACGAAGGTCCAACGCTGCGTGTTGAATGAACTTTCACTTAATCCACTGATTTCTTTTGCTTCTTGTAGCAGAACTTAATGACTCTTACCATCTTGATATGGTCTGAACTGATACTCGTTTACGTGTTTTTTATTGCAAGAAACAATTTCACAAAGTCTTGCCCAGAGCTTGACTTTCTAAACTGTTCTGTCCTCAAATAATACAGAAGAGCCCTCCTATTTGGTATTACGCTGGCACAAAAATGAACCTATAACTAGGTTTATGCCTATCTTGTTTAGACAAGCCAGTTCTGATAAATGTTACCGCTATTCTTTGGAAATTGACAAGTTCTTCACCTAAGGTCAGCGGCTGTTGATCACTACATCTTCTGATTGTAGTTATTGCAAATAAAACAACAGATCTTCCAGGTTAGATGACGTAAAGATGCATCATTCAGCGGCTCAAAAGGAGCTTCTTTAAGGCTTTCTAAAACAAGAAGAAGATTCCATTCAGGTACAAGTTTTTTTACAAGGAGGACGTTCATTGAAAACTGCCCTTAGTAACCTGATGATGAAAGGATGCTGGCCAACTGGGGTATTGCCCACACGTGCCAAAACTGCTGACGGAATAAATCTATAGCCATTGACTGTTTTTTATTTAAGACCTTTTCCAAACAAACGTGTAAGAAAAACAGCACTATTAGCTAAAGAGGCAAGATATGGATCAATTTCCCTTTCACGACACCAACTATCGAATGGCTTGAATTAACTGCAATAATCTTTTGCCTTCACGCCATGACTTGAACAGTAATTTTTTTAGTTTTTTTAGAAAGTCCTTCGCATGATAAACGTTTGTCGATAACAGCCATGCAGTCAGATGGAGTGTTACTGGACATGGGTGTGAGACTCTCCCCATACATTGCGTTAGCAACATCTGGCTGCATGGTAATTGTATTGGGTTGGCTATGAGCAGTTTCAGCCACTGAGGATATTGGTGTTGTCTGGGCTAGTGAGGGGCAATCAGTATGACTGTGCATTGATACTTCTGCATGTAAAACAGTACTCTGGACACTAGCTGTGTTGGCGGGAATACATAAGCAAATAGATTGTGCCAGGGAATAGACAGAGCATGGTCCATCAATGGTTGACCCCAGGGACTGAACAATTTCAAAACCAATGTCTTGTTCAATGACCAAGTAGCCATAACTTTATCGTAAGATTGCATACCTGGACTGATTGGGTGCCCCCCCCCCCCCCCCCTGGTGACTGCTGTACTAGCAAATAGTCGTGTTGTCTGACCTAATCAAAACATTTTTGTTCTTCAGACGTGAGACGAAATGCTCTAAGCTCAACTGAACTGCTAACATATCCAGGCAGTTTATGTGCATCAATTTCTGTAAATTTGTCCACTGACCCTGACATGTCAGGTTGTTCATGTGACCGCCCCAACACCTCTTGCCACTGGCATCTGTGGTATGAGTACTTGGAAAACAATATTTCACAAAAGATATTCCCATGCCAATGTTTTGATCCAATGAAAACACATTCAAATGCTTTTTCAACTACGGAGTTACTGGAATTTGTACAGACAGTTTCATTTTGGCCAGTCTCCAATGTTGCAATAAATGCAGTTGAAATGGCCTCATGAACAACCTGGCGTTCGGCGTGAGTTCTAGACAGGATGCAATCATTCCTTACAGTATCATGAAATGTTGCGCAGTGCATAGACCCTTTTGGATGTTTCCCACAGTTTTTCGTCAGTCGGACAAACCAGACCATTATGAAATCCCAATGACTTCCCAAATACGCAAGAGACAGAATTGGAACAAGTTGTAATTTTTACTTGTTGACTATGAAACCTAGACGGTAAATTGACTAAGGGTTGGTGCTCTGTCTTCTAACAATAACTTTTTTGTTTCGTTTGTTGCCAACCAATCGTCTAGATAGCTTGCTAGACGAATATTGAATTTTCGAAGGTGAGCTACTACCACAGTGATTGCTTTACGAAGACCCGAGGAGCACTTGTTGGGCAAAAACAAAGTGTTCGAAAGTGGTATGTTACACCTTGAAAATGAAATCAAAGGGCCTTTGACCTTTGAACATTTTCGAATGAAAATATGCATCTTTCAAATCTATTGTGAGAGCCCAATCTCCCTTCCGTACTAGATTCAATACTTTGGTCAGTGTATCCATCTTGAAATGTTTTTTTTTGCGGAGAAACTCATTGAAAGGTTTCAGGTTTATAACCGGTCTCATTTCACCATTATTTTTTGGTACAAGAAACAACGTGTTGTAAAAACCGGCATGTATTTCGTTTGGATTGACAATTTCCAAGGCATTGTGTTCTAAAAGAGAGTCTAGTTCTTGTTTTATAATAGTTTGACCATTTACATGAATATTGTCGGGTTTTACTCATAAAAATGGAGGTTTTTCCAGAAACTCTAATTTATAACCCTGTTTCATTATGTCCAGCACCCATTTGTCTGTTGTTATCATTTGCCATTCTGACAGGAAATGAGACAGCATCCAATCAACGGGTATCTCCGGATTTTGTACTTACAGAGTCATTCCATCTGTTTTTGCCAATGGCTTTCCTCTAACAGTGGCCGGTCTTCTTGGACCGTAACTTCCCGAGCGATAACCACCTCGGGTCCGGGCAGCTGTTTTGTTGCTTTCTGATCTGGTAACCTTTGGTATTCGAAAATTATTCCATCCACTGAAAGAGGTACCTGGCCTATCAGCGGATCTCTCAATTGATGGTATTTTTTTTATTTTGACTGTGTCTCAGAGAACTTTCGCTTTGTGCGAACATCAGGGATAAGGTAATTTACTCGTTTCTTTTTCTCTTTCTCATCCTTGAGAAGTGTTTCTAAGCCCTTCCCAAATACACCATCACCAGTCAATGGGAGGTTGGTGAACTCTAAACTGTCTGTTTGTTCATATAAAGCAGTGTCAGCCATACGCACTGCCCTGCGTGGAATATGGTTGAATGCCCCTGATCAGTCAATTCGATCCAGACTTTTAGTACGCATAGCAAAAATGTCTTTCACTAATTGGGAGACTTAATTAACAGGAGCAAATTCCCTAGACTCTGTCAGACATACATTTGCATGATAAGTCTTAAACGTGCTGCCTGCTGACCTTTGTACGCAATCTTTTCTATCACTCGGGCCGATTGGGTGAACAAATTCTTAACGTAAGCGAATGAGGCTTTGGTACCATACCTCTTTGTAAGGCAACATTCTACCAAGGAGTCCAATGACAGCACTTGCAACAATTTCTCTGCTTCCCAATCACCAGGGAAGAGATCAAAATTATCTTCAGAATATGCATTTAAATAGTTTGGCTCTTTGCATTTGTAACTGCTTTCAAGAACTTCTATCTGAAATTTGTCCAAAGTGATGCCTTTTTTTCCACATACTTTTTCACCAATGCATCCTCTCCGAATATGTCAAAAAGACTTTTTCATGCCCTCAGCAATGGACTCTGTGACAGAATTGTTTTTGTCACATTATTGCAAATGTTAACATTTTCATCAGGCTCAGAGTCTATGTGACTTGGAGAAATTTGACCTCAAGCTAATAGAGATATTCTGTCAGACTGTCCATCAGACTATTCCTCATCACTTCTGTCTGAAAATAAAGCTGACCTATGTCTCCTGTCATCAACTTCCCTTTTGCTATCTTTCGAGACTGACCGTTCTTGTTTGTCAAGAAACTGTTGAAAAATGTTTTCCTAATTTTCCATTCTGTTGCTTAGGTGAGCATATCTCTTGGACTTTTTGCAACAATTGTCCTTATAATGCTGGGAATTAGCGGTTTTGTCCCAGCTAACGACTGTGCGAGTTCATTTTTGCTCAACAATTCTTCACGTGGTAACGCCATATTTGCCAACTCGCTGTCGCCATCTGAATACCGGTCTGTTTCAGGCGTAATTTCCCCGTCCTCATGCGAATGACAACTCGCCATAATGACACAAACAAGTAAATAAACACTTTGACTTATGATTAAAACTCGAATAAAATTACAAAGTCTTATAATTATCGCGGTAAAATAACAAGAGCACCGCCTTGCGGGTGCAGACCGCTCATCTATTTTTCTTTTAAAAGGTGTAGGGACCTATCTCAATTTCAATCACAAAGAATGGAGGGGTGTAGTGGAGAGGGGTCTATAGTGTGGGGGTGTGGTAATTTATTACATAATCTTCCAAAAATGAAAAAATAATGCAAAAAAAAATATTTTTTTTTTTTTGGGGGGGGGGGGATTCTTCGGTGGAATGGTTGGACGGTATTTCAAAAATAAAAAAATAAAAATAAATATTTGTGTTTTTTAACCATGTTTGAAAAAAACAAGAGATGTGTTTGTCAGAAACACAATGCCCCCTATTGCGCCGCTTTAAAATTATTTTATTTCTTTTACCTTTAACCTTGAAGGATGACCTTGACCTTGAACTTCCACAACTCAAAATCTGCAGCTTTATGAGAAGGCCGCTTTGAAATATTAATTGTTTGACCTTTGACCTTAAAGGATGACCTTGACCTTGAAGGTTGACCATGAACTTCCACCACTCAAAATGTGTATCTTCATGATAACGCCGCTTTGAAATTATTATTTTTTACCTTTGACCTTGAAGGATGACCTTGACCTTGAAGAATGACCTTGACCTTGAACGTCCACCACTCAAAATGTGCAGCTTCATGAAAACGCCGCTTTGAATATATTTTTTTTTGACCTTGAAGGATGACCTTGACCTTGAACCTACACCACTCAAAATGTGCAGCTTCATGATAACGCCGCTTTGATTTTTTTTTAACCTTTGACCTTGAAAGATGACCTTGACCTTGAACTTCCACCACTCAAAATGTGCAGCTTCATGATAATGCCGCTTTTAAATTTTTTATTTGTTTTTGACCTTTGACCTTGAAGGATGACCTTGACCTTGAAGGATGACCTTGAACTTCCAACACTCATAATGTGCAGCTTCATGAGAACGCCGCTGTGAATTTATTTATTATTTGACCTTGAAGGATGACCTTGACCTTGAACTTCCACCACTCAAAATGTGCAGCTTTATGAGATACACATGCATGCCAAATATCAAGTTGCTATCTTTAATATTTAAAAAGTTGTGGCCAATGTTAAAGTTTTCGGACGGACAGACGCCATATATTTGACATTTTACCTTGAAGGATGACCTTCACCTTCAACTTTCACCACTCAAAATGTTCAGCTCCATGAGATACACATGCATGCCATGTATCAAGTTGCTATCTTCAATATTGAAAAAGTTATCGCGAATCATAAAGTGTTCGGACGGACAGACACCATAAATTTGACATTTGACCTTGAAGGATGACTTTGACCTTGACCTTTCACCACTCAAAATGTGCAGCTCTATGAGATACACATGCATGCCTAATATCAAGTTGCTATCTTAAAAAGTGAAAAAGTTATGGCCAATGTTAAAGTTAAAGACTGACTGACTGACTGTCATACTGACGGACAGTTCAACTGCTATATGCCACCCTACCGGGGGCATAAAAATTATTTTTGGGGGTGGGGGTGGGGGGGTTATATTTTGAGGGTGTGGTGGTCATTTATTAGATGATCTTTAATTTAAAAAAATAATGGGGGAATTGAGGGGGGTTTCGGGGGGGGGCGTGGGGAATGGTTTGGACGGAGTCAATTGTGGTATGTTAGGTAAAAGTTGTTTTGTCAAAGTATCAATCGAATCAAATCATAAATAAAGAAGTTATGGTAATTTTAGCAAAATTTAATAATTTGACCTTGAGAGTCAAGGCCATTCAAAGGTCAAGGTAAAATTCAACTTGCCAGGTACAGTACCCTCATGATAGCATGAAAGTATTTCAAGTTTAAAAGCAATAGCCTTGATACTTTAGAAGTAAAGTGAACCTAAACACAAAATGTAACCATATTTTCAAAGTTTTTAAGTCAAAAAAGGGCCATAATTCGCTACGATAGTTAGTAGGTGTTGCAAGTATGAAAGCAATAGCTTTGATACTTTAGGAAAAAAGTGGACCTAAACACAAAACTTAACCAAATTTTCAATTTTCTAAGTATTGGGCAGGCAAGGTTAGATAACTCTGGCTTGCATTTTGACAGAATTATGTGCCCTTTTTATACTTAGAAAATTGAAAATATTGGTTAAGTTTTATGTTTATGTCCATTTTATATCTTAAGTATCAAAGCTATTGCTTTCATACTTGCAACACTTACTAAATATCATGAGGGGACTGTGCAGGCAAAGTTATGTAACTCTGACTGGCATTTTGACAGAATTATGTGCCCTTTTTATACTTAAAAAATTGAAAATTTGGTTAAGTGTTGTGTTTAGGTCCATTTTTTTCATAAAGTATCAGAGCCATTGCTTTCATACTTCTAACACTTACTAACTATCGTAAGGGGACTGTGCAGGCAAAGTTATGTAACACTGACTGGCATTTTGGCGAAATTATGTACCCTTTTTATACTTAGAAAATTGCAAATTTGGTTAAGTTTTGTGTTTTTAAGTCCACTTTTTTCATAAAGTATCAAAGCCATTGTTTTCATACTTGCAACACTTACTAACTATCGTAAGGGGACTGTGCAGTCAAAGTTATGTAACTCTGACTGGCATTTTGACAGAATTATGTGCCCTTTTTATACTTAGAAAATTGAAAATTTGGTTAAGTTTTGTGTTTAGGTCCACTTTTTTTCCTAAAGTATCAAAGCTATTGCTTTCATACTTGCAACACCCACTAACTATCGTAAGGGGACTGTGCAGGCAAAGTTTTGTAACTCTGACTGGCATTAAGACGGAATTATGGCCCTTTATACTTGAAAATTTGGTTAAGTTTTGTGTTTTGGTCCACTTTACCCCTAAAGTATCATAGATATTGCTTTCATACTTGGAACACTCGCAGACTATCATAAGGGGACAGTAAAGGACAATGTGCATTACTCTGGTTGTCATTTTTACCGAATTACGGTCCTTTTTTGACTTAGTAACTTTGAATATATGGTAACATTTTGTGTTTAGATTCACTTTACTTCTAAAGTATCAAGGCTATTGCTTTTAAACTTTAAATACTTTCATGCTATCATGAGGGTGATGTACCTGGCAAGTTGAATTTTACCTTGACCTTTGAATGACCTTGACTCTCATGGTCAAATTATTAAATTTTGCTAAACTTACCATAACTTCTTTATTTATGATTAGATTCTATTGATACTTTTAATAGTTTAAATACTAAATTTAATGAAATAATCTAAACGTATTTGACAAGTCCTAATAAAATGAATTTAACTTTCTAATGATTAAAAACAATTGACTTTTTTTGTAAACGAATCGGTGCAGGATATTTTAAATAATGGCGTTATTGTAGAATCAATAGAAATCGCTAATGTTGTAAGTCCATTAAGTGTAGCCTCGAATGATTCCGGTAAGAAAAAGTTGATTTTAGATTTACGATTTGTTAATAAATGCATGTGGAAAGAAAAAATGACTTTTGAAGACTGGAAAACGGGAATTGAATGTTTTGATAGACCTTTTAGTCTATACTGGATAATTTAAATATCTATTCAATGTATAGATTACTTTTGTATGGGTCCTTCTAACATTAGGCAGTTTCCGCCTTTTTGTGCATGAGATTCCCATGCTTGTCTCTGCCAAAAGGGTATATAAGGCTTTGGATTTTTTGAAATTGATAGCCGAGTTCAAGAGACACCCAAGGTAACGTTCACCTAAGTCGAGAACGGAGCCAACCCCTACCCTCTAAATAGTCAATTGTTTCAATCATTAGAAAGTTAAATTCATTTTATTAGGACTTGTCATATACGTTTAGATTATTTCATTAAATAAAGTATTTAAAATATTTATAAAACAGTGATTATGTTTAACTTGTGCTTATATGGAACAACAGAGAATTAAAATAAAAATGTGTCTTGTAATAAGGTGTTTTGGTTGTAAACAGTATATACGAAGGGAAACCGGTTACATTTTGGGGGCTTGTCCGATTCGTAAACTTGCATGTATACTGTTACATTTTGTGGCTAGTTTGGTAATTGCAAATCTTCATGTATATTATGTTAAGTCAATTTATCTCTGTTCTTCAAACATATGGAAAATTCATCATGATAGTGAATGAAATCTATGATATATTGGAAACGCGTTAAACAGTATACATGTATATTGAATACATTGTCTGATAAGTGTACATCTATCGAAGGGCGTATTGGTCTCTCAATGTCCTCGTGTAGTGGGAAGTGTGTATTGCTTTTGAAAAGTGTACATGTAGTTCACACTGGTTGTATCGTAGTCATCAGACCGTATCTGAAGTGAATTAGATAGTGTACATTGCAAGGCATGAATTAGAAAAACATTTACAAGTGGCTTTAATTAATTGTGGAATGATGAAGTTGTCAACACGAAGTTAATTTGGTAAAATAATTACAATTTTGAATCTTGATTGACATACTTTTATAACTTTATATTCTTTCCAAATGAGTGAGTTACAAGCATGGTGGATAACTATGGCACCATATCAAAAAGATTGTAAATCTATAAAATCAAGTCCAGCCGATGATGACTCATTTTTGCTGGGTTCTTACATTGACCTTCCAACTTTAAGGTAAAGCATGTGATGACACAAACAAAAGAACAATGACACAACATGTAATAAATAGCACTGACTTTAATCAAGATCTGTCACACATGGCTACAAGGGAGACAAACTTTGATAGAAACATTTCGCACCATGACATAAGGGGAGCAAATATCTTTGATAAAAATAGTTCGCACATTGACATAAGGGGGACAACCTTTGACAGAGATATGGCATATCATGACACAAAGGGGCCAGCCTTGAATAGAGGCACAGAACATCATGACACAAGGGGGACAACCTTTGATAGAGATATGGCATATCATGACACAATGGGGCCAGCCTCAAATAGAGGCACAGAACATCATGACACAAGGGGGAAAACCTTTAATAGATATATGGCATATCATGACACAAAGTGGCCAGCCTTGAATAGAGGCACAGAACATCATGACACAAGGGGACCAGCCTTGAATAGAGGCACAGAACATCATGACACAAGGGGACAGCCTTGAATAGAGGCACAGATCATCATGACTTAAGGGAGGCAACTCCTTGATACATTGGTTAATGTCAAACAGGAACGCACACACATTCCTATGAGCATAAACAATACATGCACATTGAAATACAAACCTCATAACAATATGACAAATCACTCTGCAAATTATAGACAGGAATCATTGTACCATCAATTGCAACTTGACTTGGCATACACATCTTCAGATGCAGAGTATTAAGTACAACAACAATCAATTAGGAACTATCATATTGTGCATACACCACATAGGTCTGGGTATGATGGCAATTTAGAACAAAGGCATAACGTTTTGCCTGGATATGTGCAACAAAATGATGAGCACTTCTGTATTGATGGATATGATAAACATGGGAACACATCATCAAACATTAACAGGAATAGGCAAAATTTTTCCACCTCATATAGACCCACAACAAATATATCCATATAACAGAACAAACCATCTGCTTGTAACTATGACAATGCCCTACCAACCTCAACATATCATTTTCCTAATGATAGTAGATATTTACCAAGGGAGATGTACAGACATGCCCCTGTAGAGACAAACGATAGTAGACATTACGGTTCAATTGCATTTAAACCCAATATGGCTCAAAATCGACTGATTAAACAAAGGCAAGATACAAGCCCTAATCAGACTCAGTCTCACATAAAGCGATCATTGCGAAAGGCTAAAGAACCAGAAATAGTTGATGGTCAAAGTGCAGATCGGCGTGACTATATTGTGCATTTTGAGAATGTTGCACATTGGAACGATTGGGACAACTTAGAAAAGACACAGCAGTTAATCATGAGTCTGAAGGGAAATGCTCAGAAATTGTTAAGTGATGTGCAACCTTCTCAGATGAACAATTACAGCTATTTGCTTGAGGTGTTGGGGCGTAGGTTTAGTCCAGTAGAAAGAGAAACAGCATATAGGTGCGAGTTTCGAAACAGACGTCAAAAGAAAACTGAGTCTGCTTCAGATTTTGGCTATGCTTTGCAAAAGCTTTGTTTACAGGCCTATCCAACAGTTCACTCAGAAGCTAGAGAGATTTATGTTATTACATAGTTACATAGTTACAAAGTTGATTCTGGTAGAAGGATTACTCCTGCGACACCAGCTCTAGGTTTTCGTCACTGTGGCGGATGAATTTATTGTTTAACTTTATCTTTTGATCCATCCAGAACTTATCTAGTCTCAGTTCGAATGTTTTCACATTTTTTGATTCTATATTACTAGATGGTAAGCTATTCCATAGATCAACAGTTTTGTATGTGAATGAGTGTTTCTTTAAATTGTACTTTGGTCTAAATTTATATAGCTTATGCTTATGTCCTCTAGTTTTTTTATCAGCCACTACTTCACTATGTAATGTAAACATATTTCTATGGTTGTTATCATATTTCTCATTCATGATCTTATATGTCTCTATCATGTCTCCACGGATACGTCTATATGACAGGCTTGGCAGTTTCAGAGCTCTCAGTCTTTTTTCTTATGATAACTCGTGTAATCCATGGACCAGTTTTGTAGCACGACGCTGGACATTCTCTATCAGGTCTATATGCTTTTTCACGTGTGGTGCCCACACTTGATTGGCATATTCGAGGTGTGGCCTAACTAAACTTTTATTATTGATCAGTTCATAAACGGTCCGTAGTCATGTTCAATACAGACACCCTATTGCGATAGATACAGCAATTGCATTTGCCATCGAATTTGATGCATTTGAGGGCTCCCAGGGTATTCTAAGAAAACCCTGATTTGATGATGACATTTCTAGAGTAGAGTGTCATACAATCAATAAAACCAAATCTAGTGATATGACCCTCAATAAAGGGCATTGATAAAATCTCTGGATCATTATATCAATCGCAGTAGGAGCAGGTCAAATAGTCGAGAAAGGCCAAAGAATGTCGAATGTTTCAAGTGTCATGAGAGAGGTCATATTGCGTCATCTTGTGCAAAGAAAACTAGATACGACTGAAGTTGTGCCCGAAATTTCAGTCCTTGAGACTTCGGAGAGTCATGAGCAGCAAAACATTGTCTTGAATTCAATCAGAAAGCGATCTTGTTTATTTGCCAAAATATCATCAAATGGTTATAATTTCCAATCTCTAATTGACAGTGGATCAGTTGTTAGTATCCTTTATGTTTATGTTGCTACAAAGTTAGATATCAATTTGGATATGCTAAAAAGGGTAAATCATACCCTCACTGCAGAAAATGAAAGGTAGTTTAGAGATTTTAGGGAAGACAAAACTTGATTTCGAAATAGACAATGAGTTGTTGTCATATTAATTCTTGGTGGCTGAATTGGATGAAATTAGTGCAATTCTTGGTAAGGATTTCTTAGAAGAATTTGATGTTAGTTTGAAATTTGGAAAAGCTGTAATGCAGATAGGAAAACATAAAATAAGGCTTGTGAGATATGAAAATAACAAAGTTGCTAGGATAAGACTGAGTGATTCCGCTACAATACCAGCAGAATCTGAACTGACAATTGAAGCAAAGGTTGATGGTTTATTTATAGAAAATCAAGGAATAGTTGAGCCTTATAAACTTGTTCAAAAAAGAGGTTTAGTGATTGCAAAAGCAGTAGTAGATTCAAATCAAAGCACAATACCCATAACATTAGTAAATCTTACAAGTAACAAGAGGGCCAAGATGGCCCTAGTTCGCTCACCTGAGAGGAGTCAGTTCATTCATTCTTTACTAAACATCGAACTTGACCTAGATATTTTCCAGATAAACATCCTGGTTAAGTTTCATCATTATTGAACCAAAACTCTAGCATATGGAGTGATCTTTTTTTGTAAGATTTGACCTGGTGACCTATATTTTTAGTTGACCCCCCTTACAAAACATCAAACTTTGCTTACAAAAATAAATATTATGACCAAGATTAATAAAATCTGAAACAAAATTGTGACCTCTAGAGTGTTTACAACGATTTTGTATAATAAAATGAAAATTTGGACAATCTAAGGGAAATAATTATGGCATAAACAATGTGATATATATATAAAACCAATCTTTTCACCAAGTTTCATGACGATTGGGCAAAAAATGTGACTTCTAGAGTGTTCACAAGCTTTTATATAAATATAAGAAAACTGCCCCCCCCCCGCCAGCCATGTTATTCAACTGACCGGAACCATTTTCAAACTCAACTCTCATATCAAAAAAAAAATTCTGACCAAATTTCATGAAAATTGGGCCAAAATGTGACTTCTAGAGTGTTCACATGTTTTCACTATATACATATCGAGAAAAATGCCCCGCCCACTGGCAGCCTTGTTTTTTCACCGATCTGGACCATTTTCGAACTCGTCCGATATATCAATAAAACCAATGCTTAGACCAACTTTCATGATTATTGGGCAAAAATTGTGACTTATAGAGTGTTTACAAGGTTTCTCTATAGCCAAATAAGGAAAACTGACCCCCCCCCCCCCGGCAGCAAAATTATTCAACTGACCGGAACCATTTTCGAATACAACTCTAATCAAGGAAACAAATGTTCTTACCAAATTTCATGAAAATTGGGCCAAAAATGTGACTTTTAGAGTGTTCACATGTTTTCACTGTATACATCTAGAGAAAAATGCCCCGCCCACTGGCGGCCATGTTTTTTCACCGATATGGACCATTTTCGAACTCGTCTGAGATATTAATAAAACCAATGTTTTGACCAACTTTCATGATGATTGGGCAAAAATTGTGACTTCTACAGTGTTTACAAGGTTTCTCCATGGCCAAATAAGGAAAACTGCCCCCCCCCCCCGGCAGCCATGTCATTTAACTGACCAGACCCATTTTCGAACTCTACTCTCAAATCAAGGAAACAAATGTTCTGACCAAATTTCATGAATATTGGACCAAAAATGTGACTTCTAGAGTGATCACATGTTTTCACTATATACATATAGAGAAAAATGCCCCGCCCACTGGCGGCCATGTTTTTTCACTGATCTGGACCATTTTCAAACTCGTCCGAGACATCAATAAAACCAATTTTTTGACCAATATTCATGATGATTGGGCAAAAATTGTGACTTGTAGAGTGTTTACAAGGTTTCTCTATAGCCAAATAAGGAAAACTGCCCCGCCCACTGGCGGCCATGTTTTTCAACAGACCGGAACCACATTTGAATTCAATCAAGATATCATAAGACAAACATTTTGACAAAGTTACATGAAGACTGAACATAAAATGTGACTTCTACAGTGTTTACAAGGTTTTTCTTCTTTTTTTTACCTAGTGACCTAGTTTTTGACCCGGCACAATCCAGTTTTGGCTGAGATTTTATTGGGGCAAAGCTTCTGACCAAGTTTCATGAAGATGGAACAACAAATGTGGCCTCTAGAGTGTTTACGAGCAAACGTTAACGGACGGACGGACGTACGACGGACAAAGACCGGTCAGCATAGCTCACCTGAGCAATCAGGTGAGCTAAAAATGTTAAAATAGAGAAAAACTTAACGGTTGCTTCTCTTCAACATGTCTGCTCTGTTACCGAAGTAAAGGGTGAGGCTGACTCCCAGAACCAGAATGAAATACCAGATCATTTAAAACCATTGCTAGCAGAGTCCTCTGAAACATTAAATCATCACGAACAGATGCAATTGAAATCACTTTTATGCGAATATAGTGATATTTTCACTGATGACACTGAAAAGGTCACACAAACAGACCTAGTTGAATACTCCATTGATGTAGGCGACTCGAGACCAATCAAAATTCCACCAAGGCGGGTACCTATTGCTCAGAGTTATATTGTAGAAACAGAAATCCATAACATGCTTGATCAAGATATCATAGAACCTAGTCATAGCGCATTGGCTTCCCCAATTGTTTTAGTCAAAAAGAAGGATAACTCTTTACGTTTTTGCATAGATTACAGAAAATTAAATGCTCTTACTAAAAGGATGCATATCCTCTTCCAAAAATCAGCGAGTCACTTGATACGCTTTGAGGAGCAAAAATTTTTTGTACTTTAGATTTGACAAGTGGGAACTGGCAAGTCAAAATGGTTGATATGCATAAACACTTGACCGCATTCAGTTCACACTGCGGACTGTACCACTTAAGCGGATTGGTGTTGCGAGGCATGCAATGGAAACAATGTCTGTGCTATTTGGATGATATTATTGTCTTTGGTAATACATTTGAGAGTACATTACAAATCTTCGCTAAGTCTTTAGCAGATTTCGCTATACAAATCTGAAACTTAAACCAAACAAATGGAAATTGTTTCAAAAGCAAGTTGAATACCTTGGTCATATTGTTTCTGAGAAAGGGATCTCATGTAATCCCTCAAAAATCGAAGCTGTTCAATCTTGGCTAATTCCACAAAACAAAACTGAAGTTAAAAGCTTTCTTGGACTTCTCAGTTACTTTCGCAAGTTCATTCCTGATTTCGCTAAGTTAGCTGCTCCAATAACTGAGTAGATTAAAGAACTAAGAAAATTTGTCTGTTCAGATGCTTGTCAAACCGCTTTTGAAGACCTGAAAAGTTGAGTGAAAACAATGTTGGTTTCTCCCCCGGTATTAGGTTTTTCTGATACTACAGGAACATTTGTACTAGACATGAATGGTTGTCAAACTGGCATCGGTGCAGTTTTGTCTCAAATCAAAATGGGGAAGAAATGGTAAATGCTTATGCAAGTAGGTCATTGAACAAATCACAACAAAAATATTGTACCTCACTAATAGAGTTGTTAGCTGTGGTAACATTTGTGAAACATTTCGACATTATTTGTGGGGTCGCAAATTTCTTGTAAGGACCGACCATGCATCTTTAACATGATTAAACAATTTCAAGGAACCGGAAGGAATGTTGGCACGTTGGCTTACAGTACTTGATACCTATGACTTTGAAGTTCAATATAGGAAAGGATCTTTGCATAGCAATGCAGATGCCATGTCGCGCATTCCCAGTAAATGTAAAAGAGATACCTGCCCAGACTGTCATGCAACATGTGATGTTGACTGTGACAAAGGCACCACTTTTACTGACACAGTTTCTGGACAGAAAATGTTTGTTGGACAAATAGGCCATGTTGATAATTCTGACCCCGAAGAACAAAGCCAGTCTAATTTGTTATCAATCTAGTCATTAGAGCAACTATCCAATCTTCAGAGTCAAGATTCTGAGATAGCTATTGTAATTGACTTAAAGCAAAGATTTTACCTTAAACCTAGTAAATCTGTCATTGTTAGATTTTCACAAAATGTTAGAACTTTGTGGAGTTTGTGGGATAGCTTAAAGTTCAAAGGCAATGTTTTGTATAGGGTAGACTGTAATAACGAACGTTTGATCTTGCCGCAGAAGCTTAGGTCGGAGATTTTCGATTCTTTGCACAAAACAGAACTGCAGGACATTTGGGTAGAGATAGAACTATTGCTCGTATCAGACAAAGATTTTATTGGCCAAATTTGAATGCTGACATAAGACGCTGGGTTGCTGAGTGTGAAACTTGTGAAAGGCGCAAACCTGGGCCTGGTATGGGTAAATCTCTTTTGCAACAGGACATTTCTTACCAACCATTAGATATGATAGCCATAGACATAATGGGTCCCTTACCTACAACAACCAATGGTATGACATATATTATGGTAGTCAGTAATTAGTTCACGACATACACAGAGGCATATCCATTGCCTGATCATACGGCCATTACAGTAGCTGACAGGCTAGTTACAAATTTCATATGTAGATTCGGAGTTCCTTCTATCATAAATACAGATCAAGGTCCAGAGTTTGAGTCTCATCTATTTGCACATACTTGTAAATTACTGGGCATTGAAAACAAAACAGAACAGTTCCATACAATCCAAAATCAGATGAAATGCTAGAGAGACATAATAGAACAATTCAATCACTTCTGGCAATGTTTGTGAATGAAACTAGAAATGACTGGGATGACCATTTACCCTTCATAATGTTGGCTTATCGCTCATCTGTTCATGAGATCACTAAATGTTCACCAAATTTACTTATGTTCGGTAGAGAATTAATGCTGCCTACTGGCATTATGTTAAGTACAAGAGAAAGTCCCAGCAACTTTACTTGTCCTTCACAGTATGTGGAATGGCTCCAAAATGCAATGAAAATGCATCTGAAAATGTTGCTGAAAACCTACATCGAGCAGCTGAAAGACAAAACAAAGCATATACCAGGGCTTTACAACCCAGAACCTTTAATGAAAATGACATGGTATGGCGCTGGTATCCACCAAATGCAAAAGTAAAATTAGGTTTAGGAAGTAACTGATGTCACCTATCAGATCCAACATGTCCATTTCAAGAAAATACTGGCGGTCCATGTAGATCAATTAAAACAACGTGTTTCTACAAGTCCACCCCATGATATGGATTTAAGTTCTATTGAAAATGAGGAGGATATACATCCTGATGATTCTATGGAGATTCTAGATTCAGATACACAGGAAGTTGATGATGATGAAAGGATAAAAAAATCTCATATTACCAGAGCAGGGAGAAAAGTTAAGCCAAAGAAAATATTTTCTCCCTAGTTTCAGAAAATTTAGGCTGAAGTAAATAGCTTTCCTTAGTTTAACAAATAGTGTAGATAAGAAATAGTGTATATAATATGATTATTAGATCGTCTTTAAATTTTTAAGTTAGTTAGAAATAATGATGGCATATTTCTTGTTTATACAAGGAGAGGTATTTCTTGTTTATACAAGGAGAGATTAATTATATATTTCAGACTTGTTCATCTGTTGATACATGTCGGTTTGATTGGTGAAACATTTTTGTATTGATTTTAAAATGATTTGGTTGACCAAAAAGTTGCATTGTGTGGTCTATCTGTACATAGTCTATATATTGTAGCTTGTAATTGCATTTAAAGTTAGAATGTTACACCGATAACTTCTTGTCGATGCAGTTATTTCATTGGAAGGGTCAAAAGGTTATATAAATAACATTGACCTTATTATGATTACGGTGTAAAGGTAGTAGCTTGTAAATTGCACTTCGTATTTTTACTAGTTATTTTTCGACTATTTGCTAGTAGATAGTTTTGACATTGTATCTGTTAACCTAAATGGAATCATTGGTTCACAGATTTATAGTTACAGTTGATTGTCGTAAATTGTTTATGTAAGGGAGAATATAAATTATCTCTTACATATTTTGTTGGCAGTTATGTAGTTGTTAATTTGCTTACAAACTTTTACAAGAGAATTAAATTTGTAGAAGTTAAGACAGCAGTAAAAATATGCAAAACATATTTAGAATTTTAGAAAATGGTTAGTTGAATGTATTCTCATTTATTAAAGTATTTAAAACACGTTTCTTTTACAAGAACAGTTAAAAACAAAATAACAACACATTTTCAAAGTTTGATTGATCGAACACAATTTGAAAAGTACTCATAGTTGAATAAAAAATAAGTTTGACAAGTCCTACACATCACTTTGAATGGCATAGTGTATTGAGTGGTAAAATGAAATTCTATTGAGGTCATTTCAAACAGTATTATAATTATTTAACATTAACAAATATTCACATATAACATTTAGGAGAACTTAATACGGTGTTTATATCAACATATTTTATGGCTTTGTGGTGCTGTGTGGTACGGACTTTGTTTTGTTAAGAATGGAATATACTTAGATTGATAGAAGGATATTATTTCCTTTCAAGCCCAAGAGTACATTGCTCTAACCTGCCTAGGACTTTAAGGTCCAACTATGGAAATTATCCTGAATATTTACAATTGTCCAGCTCAGGAAACCTAATATCTTTACTCTTCCATTAATTATGTTCATATAAACTTTATATTCTGTAAAGATATTGTGGGATGCTTACTATATTTATCATTTTAAACTTGAAAAGCTTAAGTTAGCTCTGTAATCTTTACTCTCCGATAAACGCTTCTTATAAGGGACTTGTCGTGCTTATGTGTTTTATAAAGGGATGGCTATCTCTTTTTAATGATATGACCAAAGTATTGCCTAGAATTTATTCTACGATGGGAGCCAGCTCAGAGGTTTACATGCTCCCAGGCTGAGAGATAATTCGGGTTGATCAGAGAATAAAGTTTATGTTTTGACTTAATGTATTTAAATAATTCTTATATATTTACAGATTTGCAATGTCGCTGGATATTCTAATCGGGGTAGAAGAGGAAATGTCCCTCTTCAATCATGAAGAAATGCCAAACTGGCCTATGACACCAACGAAGTGTAATTCATGTGATGCCGGCCTGTATAACGGTAACATTTCGTACCAGAGGCACTGGGCCATGAAGCACAGTGAAACTGTTTCTATTTGTTCATGTTCCTTGTGAGCTAAAAAGTTTGGGAGACGGACGGACGGTGTCGCGCACCTAAGGAAAACATCATAAATATCCGGGGCAGCTGATACTTGAGAACATCCAGAACATCCATTAGATTGATCCTAAGGTCGTCCTACCTTATAAGATGGATCATAGGGAACGGCTGCGCCAGAAGATGAAGCAGTCAGAGGTGGCCCCAGACCTAACCACCGAGCGAGCCGATTGTCGGGATGAGGAAACCACCTTTGATGAAGACACGTTACAGGGAAAAAAATCAAGACAACTTAAAGAACAATATTAAAATTAAAATATCAGTGGGAATAATGAACAGTGAACAGTTTTGAAATATTGATTTAAGAAAAATAAATAATGGAATTTTTATGAACTAGTTATATTTAAAGTGTTAAAAATGTGTTAAAAATGTTAATGATATTTTACTGGAAATACTTGTGTGATATTGATGTTAAAAATGTTTATTATATTTTACTGGAAATACAATCGTTATAATGGTATTAAGTAAAAAAAAAACTTCAAGCTTTGTTTAAATTCATAAGTAAACCCACATTTGTTCTTGTATCTTCTGACAATTTGATCCCGTTGTTATTATGTGACCTGTCATTGGAGACCCGTGCGGGTGTGCTATCCGAAACAAAGTCGGGACAACCACAACAATTATAAACTTGTCAAATATAATACAATCACTTTTCTGACCGACTCTACTGTTAAAATCGCCGCAAATAAAAACACTTCCAAGGCAGTCATACAGAAACAAATCATTTTCTAAAATATCTAATAAATCGACATTGATACTGTTGTACATAGGTGATTCTTCTCCCCATACATAGATATCGTTCCGCGTATTATAAAATAACTGGTCAGGTTTAAGCCAGATGATTGTATCAAAATGATAAATGTATCCGTTTAAATTTATGTTACTGTTAGAATTGCACCATGATTCGTAAAGGAAACAAATATCAGACTGATTCAAAATATTTAAAACGTCAGGACTTTCCTTTGTGTCATTAGTACGGCCTTGTATGTTCCATGAAAGGATAAAAAAATCACCCCCGTTTTGTTCCTACGGTCTAACTGGCTTGCCGATCACGTAGAGGGTATCATACACAATCCAAGACCGCCTCCCTCTTTTGCGTCTATCATTTTGGTCACTTATTTCCGGCGTTTCTCCAGCATTTCCGGTGGGAACTTTTCAAATATTTGACAACCGGTGCCTTACTAGTTTTTCCATTGTTTCCGAACCATCTCCCGGTCCTTAAAGTATGTAACTTTGACAACGATGTTGCGTATCTTACCAGAAACTTGCTGCCCAGTAGAGCGATGGACGCGCTCAAATCGGATCGTGTCTGAAATGTCCTTCGCAATTTTAAGGGCGTCATGTAAATGTGCCCATAACTTTATTTCCGTGATTTCCGCCGCCTCGTTGCCGCCTGAGTTCACTTCTTGCACATCGGTTAACACTAAATTGTTCCGCATAGATAGCGACTTCAGAAACGCAACTTCGTCCCGTAGCTCCTCCCGCTGTTTCTCTAGCATGCCATCTTCTCGGCCATCTGCGCTGCCCCTAGGTCTACGGACTCCACCCTCTCTTTTAGGGACAACACTCGCGCTTCAGTGCGTTTAACGCGGTCGTTCAACGCCAACCAAATTTTCATAAGTTCTTTATCAAAGTCCATAACTTTCCTCTCCAGGTTATCAAGAGCACTAAATTAACGTTCCATAATTCCTTATCTAACGC